>NC_134484.1:466735439-467035439 GCF_040206685.1 Ascaphus truei
GACTGGCCCCGTGTATAGGCACTGCAGGCGTATGGGTACCTTTTTGTTACTAGATCACTAGGCAGATCGCCTTAAACAAAAAAGATACTAAATGTCTGCAGTGATTCTCCAAGCAGAGAATGTCAGTCTTTAGCATAATTAAAGTCCTAGTGATGGCAATCGAGCCAGTCAGATTAGGATCCATCATATTACACCAATGGTTCTGACCACTGATCAGGTCTTTGCATTCCCCAACGGACCTCACATTCTCCCTCATTCGCAGCTCCCCTTACCAACACCATTCGAGTAAACCATGAAGACATTAAATACAAGTGATGTCAGTCTTCAAACACCTGAACTGACCAGGTCATCTGTTACAGTTCTAGGACCACGGAAAGGGGGTTCATTATTTAAATGGCACCCTAAAAACCCCGAGCTGAATAAGAAATGTGTTACTGTGCAGATTACAGGTCTTCAGTCAGTACTTGCATCTATTTTAAACACAATAGGGCAGCATTTGGAACCGCTCCCAGATATATCACGGCCAGAGACCAATTATTCTGGCAATGACAACATAAAACTCGGTTCCAACTAGAAGACATTATGATTATTTGATTTCACATGTGAAGTTTATAATCAGCAGCCTCCCACTTGGCTCGATATTCAGTGCAGGCTCCTTGTAATCTACACACACGGATATAGGTTTTATATATCACACATGTAAAGCTATTTACTGCAACAATGACCCGCTTGTCTTATACTTTTTGAAAGCAGTAACCTACACTTGTAAAGAAGCATTTCCCTAGTTCTGAGGCAGAATACTGGTATTACCAAGTCTTTAGAGAGCCTTTTGAAACTAAAGATCAGTATACACCCGACAATGCACAAAGACGGGAAACTCACTGGTCTCTTCTCCAGTATAGTTAGAATATATTAGGACTAGTGGAACAGTGAACTTTTTAACTTTGAGGGAAAATCCTGAGACACAAAGCAGACGTCGCTTGTATTTAACATACTTTGCAAGTCCATTATTTCCTTGAAATTATCACATTGCAATTTCTGTATATCCCCCTGCTGGAAGCAGGACGCCACAACACACAAAGTCAGCCTCTTTCTGCAAGGTCTCCTTGTGCACCACAGGATAAAATAAAGGCTTCTCCATTCTCATTGCAACAAAAAACAACTGAAAACCCCTTGTTGCTCGAGTTGGGCGGTAAATGTTTGCCCCTGTTGTACATGCTCATGGCCTGATGCTGCCGATTCAGGTGGGCCATGGTTACCCCTCCTGATTCAGGGACTGTGGCCATCCCCCTGTTCCTGTGGCTAATGCTGGCAGCCACTCTGGGCCGCACGCTCACCATACACTTGGAAATAGGTCACTGTTTGGAGCCTTAAACCGAGGTGGTGCTACAGTAGGACAGTGGGGGAGCACCCTTTGAATCTGCCTCTCTCAGAATAGGGTGGTCAGCATGGGGCTCCAAGCGGCTCCCAGGATCAGCCACGGGAACAGAGTGGCAGGTGCCACAGACCTTGAATCAGCAGCAGGAGGGCAGGAGCCGAGTGGGAGAGGAGGGACCATGGCCCATTTGAATTGGCAGCAGGGACCCAGGTTAGGCTGGCAGGGCCAGCACATTGGATCAGTTGGAGGCTCAGGCTTGTAGCACCATTTACTCCACACACTGCTAGATAAAAATAGGTTGCATGGTTTGAGAGACAAATATGTTGGAGAGAAGCTACAGTCTGAATACACTGTCATTTACTCAATAGGCAATCAGGGAAACAAATGTTCTATTTGGTGACACCATGGATAGGATTATTATTAGATCAACTGCTGTACGGGTCTGGTCATTGTTTGCTTCCGGAAAATACACACGTCACGGCACTCGGCGTTAATTCAGTTACCCTGTATAATTATAGCTGCGAAGCAATCACTGCTGCAGTGACCCGCGGCAAAGTAACCCTATGTATCTACAACGGGCGGGCCACCATGACACTGCGAGCCAAACACGGGAATTTGCATATAGATTTCCAAATTGTTAAAACCCACTGGAACCAGTGTTATTTCCTATATCATTACAGTGAAAAGCACTGAAAACCAGCAGCATTTAATTGTACAGCAGTTTAGCGGCGGCGTAAACGTCCTTTATCGGAAGCTTATTTTCCTCTGATCTGCAGCTCGCGCGGCCTGAGCAGCTCAGGCATTAAATGATTATCCACCGACTCACCTCCAGAAGCAGCAATGTCTCCTGTTCCGCCCATTCTCTTCCAGCGCTGGCAGCTTTGCTCTGTGACGGAAACCACAAGTAAATACACAGTATCCTGCAGCGTGGCAGTGCATGCCTATGCATGTTTCCATGCAGTGCTAGGGTACAGGAGGCCATCTGAGTAGCTAGCAATTTAGACAAATTAAAGTGCGGGTTAAAATGACAAATCTTGATAAAGCAGCAAAGACCAAGATGTTTAAATATGCCCCTACTGTGGCTAAAAAAAATATATGGGTGTCTGGACTTCTCCACTTTCCACTGTACAGATAAATGTATTAATAGCCAGGATCCTGTCTTGAGATTACAATATACCATTGGGTATACTGCGGCAAAGGTAGCTAGAGCGGCAAAGGTAGCTAGAGCGGCAAAGGTAGCTAGCGCGGCAAAGGTAGCTAGCGCGGCAAAGGTAGCTAGCGCGGCAAAGGTAGCTAGCGCGGCAAAGGTAGCTAGCGCGGCAAAGGTAGCTAGCGCGGCAAAGGTAGCTAGAGCGGCAAAGGTAGCTAGCGCGGCAAAGGTAGCTAGCGCGGCAAAGGTAGCTAGCGCGGCAAAGGTAGCTAGCGCGGCAAAGGTAGCTAGCGCGGCAAAGGTAGCTAGCGCGGCAAAGGTAGCTAGCGCGGCAAAGGTAGCTAGCGCGGCAAAGGTAGCTAGCGCGGCAAAGGTAGCTAGCGCGGCAAAGGTAGCTAGCGCGGCAAAGGTAGCTAGCGCGGCAAAGGTAGCTAGCGCGGCAAAGGTAGCTAGCGCGGCAAAGGTAGCTAGCGCGGCAAAGGTAGCTAGCGCGGCAAAGGTAGCTAGCGCGGCAAAGGTAGCTAGCGCGGCAAAGGTAGCTAGCGCGGCAAAGGTAGCTAGCGCGGCAAAGGTAGCTAGCGCGGCAAAGGTAGCTAGCGCGGCAAAGGTAGCTAGCGTGGCAAAGGTAGCTAGAGCGGCAAAGGTAGCTAGAGCGGCAAAGGTAGCAAGTCCCCAAGTTTCTCTAGACATTCAGCAACAAGGAAAAAACTAAAAATGTGCAATTTCTTACCTTTGCCAAGGTCTTCTTGGAATAGATATCCGTGCGCAGCCCGAAGTTCTGCAGGTCTGTCGGCTTCTCTTTGTTTTTCTCAGGGAAATTTAGCATCTGATGAGCAGAGGGCACCTAATGGGAGCAGGAAACCATTATGTTTAACAGTGATTGACAGAGGAGGGGGGGGGGGGAGGAAGTCACCCACAAAAGGCCCAGCAACGTTTCACATTTACACTGCGGTGCACAGTATATTTATTTATACAGCACCAACCATGTGTGCGCACAGCTTTACAGTGGTAACAGAACAAATACAGAAGCAAAAATGACATCCAACAACGAACGGCCCGCGCGTGCGTACGGCCCGCGCGTGCGTGAGCCCCGCGCGTGCGTGAGCCCCGCGCGTGCGTGAGCCCCGCGCGTGCGTGAGCCCCGCGCGTGCGTGAGCCCCGCGCGTGCGTGAGCCCCGCGCGTGCGTGAGCCCCGCGCGTGCGTGAGCCCCGCGCGTGCGTGAGCCCCGGGCCGCGCGTGCGTGAGCCCCGGCCCGCGCGTGCGTGAGCCCCGGCCCGCGCGTGCGTGAGCCCCGGCCCGCGCGTGCGTGAGCCCCGGCCCGCGCGTGCGTGAGCCCCGGCCCGCGCGTGCGTGAGCCCCGGCCCGCGCGTGCGTGAGCCCCGGCCCGCGCGTGCGTGAGCCCCGGCCCGCGCGTGCGTGAGCCCCGGCCCGCGCGTGCGTGAGCCCCGGCCCGCGCGTGCGTGAGCCCCGGCCCGTGCATATTTAGGTTTGTACCTGTGGAGTCCTCAGATGGAGGGGCGCTAGCCCAGAGGGGGTGTCAGCAAGCACATTAAAGTGAGGTGTTGGGGGAGGGCCCATAGCCATAGGACGAGACTCTGCATCCACTTGGTAATTTACGAGGCCCCACTGCTCCAAAAACGCATGCACTCTGGAACAAGAACAGACATTGCTAGAATTAGCATTATAAATCATTCCCATGTATGTATATCATTGTATAGCGCCATCCATGTACATAGCGCTTCACAGCTTGCACATTCATATTTTGGGGTGCCCTTGTGAACCCCCCCTCAAGGCCAACCAACCCCCGCCCTAGGGCCAAGCCCCCATGCCGCCAACCCCCCGGGCGTGTCGCCGTGGCATGCGCGCCCCTCCCCCCACAGGCAGTTTGTCCATGACACGCCCCCACCCCCCGTGAACCCATGACACACCCCCTCTACCCCCAACTGTGCTTTCGTGACATGCGCGCCCTCCCCCCTGGCTGTGCCCCCATGACGCGCCCCCCCCCCCCTCCAGGCAGTGCCCTTGTGCCCACCCCAGGCTGTGCCCCCATATCTAATGACCAAGAGTAGTCACAAAAAAGATTCCCACTGATTTGCACACAGCCTAAATTACAAAAGACAGTATTTGGGGGAGCTAATTATGATGCAGCAACCAGGTGGATAGAAACTCAAAAACAATAAAATTTTATTAATTACTAATAACTCTAAGTGAAAAAAATATATATACTGATAAAATCATTTAAAACCACTGAAGTATGCCTATTTCGTGGACCATTCATATAATATATGCATGTGTATATCCTTGTTTCAATGAACGCATTATGTTGTATTAAAATACCCTATAATATGTAACGGTTGTATGAATTCCGCTATCCGTAGGGATCAATATGTAGCTCTACTAGTACTAAGCTACCCCAAATCATAGAACGCGCATAATATAGTGCTGTGTGTGCAACGAGGGTATTAACCCCTTGTATGGCTGCCATTACCATTTACTAGATACAGGTTCAGCCTGCTTACATGCAAGCGCACATATGGTATGTGATAGTTACATTTGTGTCGGTTTTGTTACTACAGTAGTTTGGGAACACAATGTTGTGTGATGTGTAACCCACCGATACATTAGGGTAAACAGGATTTTGAGGAAGTCACTGTTTACATGACGTCTTCCTTTGCATGTATATACCTTACTTAACTCATAGGGAGTACTTGTGTGTATATTACAGGTTATCTGACCACATTTACTTTTCTGCGAGTCGTCACCAACAACAGTTTCTGTGATGGTTTGTTCTTGCTCATGTTTTGTGAACAAGCACATACTTACCTTATTCATACATATCTGTAGGTGTCATACAATATATTTGATATCAGTGACACTTCATCGTTACATATTATAGGGTATTTTAATACAACATTATGCGTTCATTGAAACAAGGATATACACATGCATATATTATATGAATGGTCCATGAAATAGGCATACTTCAGTGGTTTTAAATGATTTTATTAGTATATATATTTTTTTCACTTAGAAGAGTTATTAGTAATTAATAACATTTTATTATTTTTGAGTTTCTATCCCCCCTGGTTGCTGCATCATATGTATGCTGGGGCTAATTGGCTCCCCCAAATACTGTCTCTTGTAATTTAGGCTGTGTGCAAATCAGTGGGAATCTTTTTTGTGACTACTCTTGGTCATTTGATAAACATATATGTCATTCCCCATGCACCGCCATCATGTATATACTACTGAATATTAAGGTTGAGCTGTGATAACAATTCCCTATCCTATGTGCCCCCTATATCCCCAGCTGTGCCCCCCCCCCCCCCCCCTCTAGGACAAGTCAAAATATATACCTACAGAAGGACTAAAGAGCCACACACAAAAGGAGTCCCACAATACAATGGGAAATAAAGGAAAAGTGGATCTGTCATTTTAATACAATTCTCTGCAAAATCTACAAAACGGCAGTCTGAATGTTATCCTTGTATGACAGTGCAGCATTTAACAGATCATATTGTAGGGATAATCAGTGCCTGACACAAAGTGCTTACAATCCAATTTTTCTTGCCTGAGGCAGTGATATAAATCGTCCTGCCCACGGTTACAGGGAGCAGACACTGGGATTCAGCCCAAGTTAAGCCTCTTTAAAGGCAACGTTCCTACCAAACTACTCGTACATCTCCTTGTGTGTTTGTACCAATTTATAGAACGATATAAATCAGGGAGCACACAAAAAAAAGTGTAGTGTAATCATTTAAAGTCCCCATGCACATTAACAACTTGGCCTCCAAAGAATAAGCCGACACTGGCAGATACAGGGATCTTCCCAAGATCAGTGTAAGGGGCTCTGGCTGGAACAGAACCCACATAACTTGTGTATTTACATCCTTGGAGTGAAAGCATGAACTAACCTCATCACGGCACAGACATCCCCAGTCAGGTTCCTCCTGCACGCGGTGCTGGTTAGATATTCCTGAGGGTTCAGACGGTAAGTATCTATGATAAAGTTGCGGTAGGCCAGGTATCTGAGGAGAGGGAATTTGACCATTGGGTTAGAAATAGAACAGGGCTAACTAAAAAGAAAAATCACAAGCAAACAGCAGCATTTACCTTCCCTTACTCACCAATATGGAGGCTATACAATGTGAAAAATGGAGATTTATTTGACGGGGAGCAGAATTAAGGGTAATATGAAAATTCACTGTTGGATAGGTCAGCCTTTTGCAAGAGGCACACCAGTGCAATGACTGGGAGATTAACAAGGGAATCCTAAAGTGGTGAAATAAGCAGGGGTTTCAGAAGGGGAAACCGGCAGGAGGGTGGGCAAACTCCCTCCCTGCACACTGAAGAGGAGTCCTTGTGCTGGAGAGCTTAGATGAGAGTATGGTGCATGAGAGGGGAAGTGCCTGGTCCAGGGTTAGTTAGTGACAATGTTTCTAACACTTCATAAGACACTGCCACTAAACTTCACCGATTGTCCTTATTTTGCTGCCAATGCCCATTCAGCCAAACTAGTGTTACATATTATTCCAAAATGTTCTGCCCTTAAATTAAAGGGGCATTTCCACTTAATAGTTTTAGTTTTAAGAAATGCAGCAATTCCTTACATTTACAATGTAATCTAAAATGCCGATCAATGCCTTCTCCCGTGATTGATCTGTGAAGAACCTGCTTTACAGGGCGCACAATATGGCCGCCGCCACCAGATATGGTCACCTACTCCAAAAGAAGTGCTGTGGCTTCTTAAGTGGTTGCTATAGCAACCCAAGGAAATGTAAAGAGGCACTCCTGGGGACGCAATGTTTTTATTTATTTATTTCAGCTTCGGGGGCCCCGTTTCCCAAGATACACACCTCCACAGGTGGTGCTGGTAGCAGCCCAGGTGAGACTATCGAAATGGCAGCTTAAATGTCCCGCTGGCCAATAAGCAGCTGTGACTTCCTCCATTGCGGCATCCTATTGGCCCAAGTGACGCAGGACATTTAAACTGCGCAGATACTGCAGCCCTTTCCAAGGTAAGTATCATGGGAAGCAGGGGGTCCCCAGTGCCGAGATCAACGCGTGTCAGATCCAGAGACCCCCTGCTTCAAATTGAGAGATATATATATATTTATTTTTTTAATGTACAAGAGTGCTGCTTTAATACAGGGGAGCGCAAACTTTTTTCCCTGCACCCCCCTGCCGGCAGTTCCCCTCTCTCCGAGCCCCCACCCCTTACCTCGGCTCCGGCGTCATGCCGTCACCATAGCAACGCGACGTCATGACCTCGCTGTGTCATTTGACGCTGCGTCTAAGAAGCCGCCGGAGCCAAGGTAAGTGAGGTTTACAGAGGCCTTCGCCGCTTCCCCGGCACTTCCTTCGGGAAGTGCGCGGGGCCTCGGTAAACCCTGCGCCCCCCGCAATCAGTCTCGTGCCCCCCAGTTTGCGCACCGCTGCTTTAATACATCATTAAAAGGGCATACAGTAAAAAAAATGCAGTAAATATCCAATACTACTCTACTGATTTATAAAAAAATAGGCTTTAGAATGAAATGCTGATTGAATGACCAGAGGTAACTTTCATTATGTTTAAGAGCTAATCAAAGTTTAAATGGCAATGACTGCGGGTGAAAAAAGGAAACATGTCCTTTAACACGCGAGGGAAAGCCAACTGCTGTGATGAAAATAAATGGCTATCAAACATTAGCAGAAGTTCAGAGGGAAAAATACCTGCTAAGATTTTTTCCAGGCAAAACCTGACTATTTGTAAGGAAAAGATTTATACAAGTGGTTCAAATGGTCAAATGAGTTCTGTGCCTCATGAGTGGTCCTCGATTCTGAACTCACGGCAGGGATACCACGAAAGGTGATATTATAATTCCAACGCAGTTGAAGGACACGTGCAAACTACTGGGGTACAGTCACAACCAAACCGCTTCCGCACATTCAGCTGCTATACTCGGCTGTGCAAAACACTCACATTTCTGGGGTCTTGGATTTATTTTTCCCGTTGAAGAATTCTGGCACCGCGCGGCGTTCAATGATATGAATGCTGAAGGGAAAAGAAACAGGTCAGGCTTTCATGGGAAAATCAAGTTCTTTAAGTGATATCATGAGGCACTTCCCTTAAGTATCTGTAAAGGAAACTCCCCACTTTCCTTCCATTGCCTTAAAAAGAAGTTCCCAGCTCCAGTTAGGAGACATGTTGTTACAATACATCAGCGAGTTTAAATAATAAAAAAAAAAAATCAATGAAAACCATGACACTACAGGCATTACGTTGCCACAACGTGCAGGATGGGGCACTAAAATAAAAGGCAATGTTTGCCAAATTAAAGAATCGATGATTAGTAACATTCTATTAATAGCAATGTAATTGGTAGGCAGATAGGATCCCCAAGCAAAATGCTGCAGGTTCAAGGTTCCAGAAGAGAACACGGACTGCACAGCAGAAACCTGCTCATAAGATGGAAAATAACTAGCTGCGGTTAGTTGATCGTTTAAAGGTAAGTGAAACGTAGCGCAAAATCAGCCAGCAACCCTCCGCAGGCAGGAGGTTTAGCCACACTGAAGCATGGACTTACAACTGCACTATACCAGGTAGTGACACAGGAAGCTTCCTTGGCTGTGCACACCCCCTGCCCGTCACAGTTTGCAGTAGAAATCTGAGCCCACACCTGTTATAGTCGAACCATGCTGCATAGCTTGGGATGATGATGTGGTTGGTCTGCTCAGTCACATTGTCTTCGCCATTGTCAATCAGCCGGCTCTGGTCTCCTTTGCTGGGATCATCATCTTCCTAGAAACGCAGAGCGACACATGCGGGAGCGTCAACGTCTGATCTATACCGCAAGTGCTAGTGCGCTCCGGGAACTACCAAGGCAGGTAGACAGGTCTGTAATTCCCCGGTTGTGATCTAGCTCCCTTTTTAAATATAAGCACCACATCTGCTTTACGCCAATCTTGTGGTACTGAGCCTGTGGAAATTGAGTCCTTGAATATTAAATGTAATGGTTTGGCCATTACTGAACTCTGACATATGCCACCGGGGCCAGGTGCCTTATTTACTTTAATGTTATCAAGCTGCCTATGCACTTCATTGAAGAAAATGTGCAATACCCCAGTTTCAGGCAAATACACAAGTTACCTTTCCACTTGCAGCCACCGCTTCCTCTTCCTGCTCATCTGGAAAACACAAAGGATTCATCATTGCAGCCCTTACAAAATGTAAAGTAAGAATTGCAAAGAAATGAATAAGGAGTAACAGAGTCCCGGATTCCCACCCATAAAAATATATATATATATATAATATATATAATATATATATAATATATATAATATATATAATATATATATAATATATATATATATATATATATATATATATATATATATATATATATATATATATATATATATATATATATATATATATATATATATATATATATATATATATATATATATAAGAAGTTCTTTGAAAACTCAACCGTGGCCATTTTTACTTTAAGATGCTCTTAAAACATTTTGTGTTTGTGATCAGAATAGCAGAGGACATGCCAAACCATGCACATCCCATTACAGCTGCTACAGCCACCTCGCTCTCGGGAAGAACAAGATACAAATACAAGTATAAATCTACAGAGGTAGAAATTACTGTACAAAGCGAAGAAAGCTTTGGAATCAATAATACACTACATGGGAAAAGTATAAACCCGACAAAAAAAACCCTAAACATACCTAGATCTGCGACCACTCCGCCTTTCACAGGTGTGTGTTCACTGTCCTTTTTTGGGTTCACTAATCAGGATAAAGGATAAAAACACAAAACCAAGTGAGTGCACAGAAAGAGGTTTGATAGGGACATTTCAAACACAGGCTTTTAACAACTTTATTTTTCACACTGAGGTATGAAAGAAAAAAAAAACCTGTGCTATAAAATATATCAAGATCCATCAAGCTATAGGCTGGTTTCCCAATGAGGGGGCACAGGGTGGGAATTTCCCTGTAATCACGTACACAATGTGGAAAAGATTTAAAAAAGAAAAAAAGAAAGGAAAGACTGACAAATAAAAAGTTTTCCGGTATCAACCTAATTAATTTACATAGAAACCAATGCTATGAAAGAGCAGTTTTGAAGCATGAAAGAGCAGAATGTCTCCGTGTGAGGAGCCTTAGCCAGAGAGGTCACTGCTAACCGCACTTGCTTATAGTGGGAAATCTTCTATTGCACAAATAGTGCTTCACTTGTGGCCACTGTTCCAACTCACGCCAACGGCTCCACGTTAGGAGACGGGCAGCGCAACTTAGCACTGATGCTTAAAGCAGCATTTCACCCAAAAACCTGCTTAAATTATTATTATTTTCTTCTTAGTACTAGAAAACACCTACTACATTTCTTACAGCCCCTCCCCCTCCTCCCCTACTCTATGCCCTTTTTAATGATGTTCTGTATTAAGCTTCCTTGGGTTGCTACAGCAGCCATTCAGCAATGTAGGAAGCCACAGCACTTCCGCTTTTGAAATAGGCAGCCATGTTGTGAACACGGAGAAGCCGGATATCTTCATCGATTAATGACAGGAGGCCTGATCCATCAGCAGCACGGATAACTGTAAAGCGTAGGAACGGCTGCATTTAATTAACACAAACGGACAAGAGGAAATGCTGTTTTTAACTGCAGGTATCAAGATTTTAGGAATGAATATGTAGGTGAGCACCGATCAATATTTAGCTTTTACCTTCAACTGATTGTATTACCGCAATGTAGCAGCCGACTGCAGTTCTACCTATTTAGTAGCAGCTGAACTATATGAACAGTCACTCCATTGTACAGCAGTACTGAGGCTCTCTGTACACTTCAAGCCACACAAAACCCTTCCTCCCTGGAGAGAAGAACGGACACATCACCAATGCGAGCCCATGTCACACTGGTGCAGTTTATTTCGTGTTGCCCATGCTTACGCTTCTTCAGAAAGCAAAACAAAGTAGGACTATGCTCCAGTTTGGAAGGGGTGGGAGGTATTAGCAGTGGGCAGATAAAACACTTCGCTCCTGCCAATGATTACCAAGCTTCAAATGTACAGAAATGTATAATGGAAAGCTGGGTAACTATTTTGAACACAGATACACGCAAGTTTGCAGAAACAGTAAGCACACGTGGGAGGAGGTGAATTCCTGGTGTGTAATGTGCCCCATGATGCAGACACTATGCATGGGCTCGGGCCCTACAGGGGCTGCATGGTGTAGTGGCCACGTCAAGGACTTCGTTTGAGCGGAGAACACATCCGACGCGCAGGGAAACGAGAAAAGGTATTCCTCTTTATTGTCCTCCGACAAGGACGACTGAAGGTAGTCCCTCTAATAAAAGGGGGGCTTTAACAGCAACGCATAACCTGCAAAGAGATTACCATTTTTTGGAAGCACCACTTCCTCCATGTTTGGCACGGGGGTCGGGTCCTCCATGTCCTTGGTAAGATCTTCTTGCTCATCCTCTTCCTTCTGTCCTCTCCTCTTCCCATACAGAGCTCCCTGACTGAGTTAATGAAAGAATACACTGAGCACATGTACTGATAACAAATCGCCACAAGTGCGAAGCACTAGAGGTGAACGAGTCAGACAGGGTTCAAAAGCAGCATGGCCTGCGATATCTGATCTCCGTGGGCCCAATCACCTAGTTGTAAATATAGATTTCCCATCACCCCCCACATAATTTTTTTTGGGGGAAAGAGCATAATAAAAGTTTCAAATGGGAAACCCTAATCTTTCCCGCCGTTTCTGCCCGATACCCCTGCTACATGGCACACATCCTGAAGCTGATTTAAAAACACACCACTCAGTTAATTCCATCGTCTTAACTCTGGTGCCTAATTTTTCCAAATGTTTGTCCACCCCTGCACGTCAGAGTTTTCAGAAGCCAGAGGATTTATTGGGCTGCCGGGGTAGGGGGGAGGTGCAGTCGGTGCACGTGTCAGAGTTTCACTGACTGTGACACAGGGTATAGGGTTATATGGGTACAGTGTGGTATAGACTGGGTACTATAGGCATAGACAGTGACACGCACATACAGGCAGACAGAGCGGGAAAGAAGGATTTAGTCCGAAGCCGCTCAACCTCCCGACTCCCGCTGGCTCTTCGCTTCCTCCACATGTTGCGGCACAGTGGTGACTGACCCATCTACCCACCGTGACAGGCAACAGCGCTCCCAGTAAGGCTTTGCACAAGCGGTCATGACAGCGATTGACAGGTCAGTCAGATGTACCAGCCGTGCTGGAGTTTCAGGCACCCTGGATTTTTCCATCACTGCACTTATGCAGTCAAACAGAGCGAGTTCACATGTATGCTCCACTAACAGCGGTGTAGCAGCCCAGGAAGCCATTTTAACTGTAGTTCAGCTTTGCAAGTTAAACCTTTGCACAAAAATGGTAAATGTGCAATACCCCACTGGATAAAATGTATGTAATGAGGCAATACATGTAAACCTGTTAAAGTTGGACAATTTTACGCATTCTACAAAGTCAGTGCAAGTAGTTTAGGTTTATCCAAGAATGGTTTGGAAAACTTGGTCAGATGTTTACAGTGTTTTACTGGCTGCCCCAAGACTTCGCGATCCCTTAGGTCACCTTCCCCAAAGCCAACATGCTCTTAAACATGGATAAATACAAAAATCGAATTACCAATCACTGGTTACAAATTAACATAAAAGGACAATATTCAGGATGTAAAAATCTAAGGAACAATAACTTGTTTTGCCAGAAAAGGTCAATAACCAAGATTTAACCTATTAAAGCACATCGCTGCCATTAGTTCACTTTGGAATTAAAAGAATATTTTAAAGAGTATTATTTGGTGTATTAACCATCTATGCATGTAGCACCTTCCTTGTGAACACAATTAGAAGATGTACAGAGTGAACAGCGCCAACAGGGCCGTTTCTCATGCGGTTTCTGGCTCCAGTTAACCGTTGTATTAGCAGCACAATCCACTCGCCCCTCGTTTGAACGCTTACCTTTTTTTGCCGGCCTTCTTCCGGGACTCTGCTGGCGTTGGAGGGGGAGAAGGGGAACGCTTCCTTTTCTTTGCGCTAGCAGCCGACTTTCTGTCTTTCCTCTCAGGGCTTCGCACTAACTAAGGTACAAAATAGAGCAAATGGACAAACCTTGAAAACGTAGGTTTTACTTTCTGCATCTCCTGAAATTCTGCTTTACAAAATAACACAAAAAACCCCATACAAAGTACAAAGTTAGTTTTCCCGAACAATAATGATGGAACATTGAATAAAATATTGAGACGGTCGTCTTTAGTGCCGGTGGGAAACCTTGGCACTATACCGCATCATGCGATGGCAAAAGGGGGGTTCCCACCGGCACTACCGCATCATGCGATGGCTAAAAGGGGGGTTCCCACCGGCACTACCGCATCATGCGATGGCTAAAGGAGGGTTCCCACCGGCACTACCGCATCATGCGATAGCTAAAGGAGGGTTCCCACCGGCACTACCACATCATGCGATGGCTAAAGGAGGGTTCCCACCGGCACTACCACATCAAGTGATGGCTAAATGGGGGTTCCCACCGGCACTACCGCATCAAGTGATGGCTAAATGGGGGTTCCCACCGGCACTACCGCATCAAGCGATGGCTGAAGGAGGGTTCCCACCGGCACTACCGCATCATGCGATAGCTAAAAGGGGGGTTCCCACTGGCACTACCGCATCATGCGATGGCCAAAGGAGGGTTCCCACCGGCACTACCACATCAAGTGATGGCTAAATGGGGGTTCCCACCGGCACTACCGCATCAAGCGATGGCTGAAGGAGGGTTCCCACCGGCACTACCACATCAAGTGATGGCTAAATGGGGGTTCCCACCGGCACTACCGCATCAAGCGATGGCTGAAGGAGGGTTCCCACCGGCACTACCGCATCATGCGATAGCTAAAAGGGGGGTTCCCACCGGCACTACCGCATCATGCGATGGCTAAAGGAGGATTCCCACCGGCACTACCACATCAAGTGATGGCTAAATGGGGGTTCCCACCGGCACTACCGCATCAAGCGATGGCTGAAGGAGGGTTCCCACCGGCACTACCGCGTCATGCAATGGCTAAAGGAGGGTTCCCACCGGCACTACCGCATCATGCGATGGCTGAAGGAGGGTTCCCACCGGCACTACCGCATCATGCGATAGCTAAAAGGGGGGTTCCCACCGGCACTACCGCGTCATGCAATGGCTAAAGGAGGGTTCCCACCGGCACTACCGCATCATGCGATGGCTGAAGGAGGGTTCCCACCGGCACTACCGCATCATGCGATGGCTAAAGGGGGGTTCCCACCAGCACTACCGCATCAAGCGATGGCTAAAGGAGGGTTCCCACCGGCACTACCGCATCATGCGATGGCTAAAGGGGGGTTCCCACCAGCACTACCGCATCATGCGATGGCTAAAGGAGGGTTCCCTCCGGCACTACCGCATCATGCGATGGCTAAAGGAGGGTTCCCTCCGGCACTACCGCATCATGCGATGGCTAAAGGAGGGTTCCCTCCGGCACTACCGCATCATGCGATGGCTAAAGGAGGGTTCCCTCCGGCACTACCGCATCATGCGATGGCTAAAGGAGGGTTCCCACCAGCACTACCGCATCATGCGATGGCTAAAGGAGGGTTCCCACCAGCACTACCGCATCATGCGATGGCTAAAGGAGGGACTGTATGCAGGAAACTGAAGTGGAGGGAGCGCTGTAGGAGAAGTCAAACAGATTGTCCCCTAACTTACCTGGCCCTAGTAAGTTAGACGGCATAATGCGTGCCAGAGCCTGCAAGGAAGCCCTCACATGTCACCGAGTTTAAGCAGTTCTGCAAGGAGGAATGGGCCAAAATGCCTCAAACCCGATGTGAGAGACTGACCAGCAGTTACAGGAAACGCTTAGATGGTCATTGCTGCTTAAGGGGGCGCCACCAGGTACTTAATCTAAAGGTCCACTGCTGCAGTGACAACGCAACGCCACGTGAGTGTTCTGAGTTGGCTTGTTCATTTAGCCTCAAAAATATGGCACACAAAATAAAGATAGCTTTTCTTCAGCAGATACAAACAAACAGAAAAGATATGTCCAGAGCAGGGCTGGGCCCTTTTTCCAAATATATATATGTTCCAGAAAACCAGACCTTCAGTCACGTTGTTCTCCCTCCCGAGTTCCAGCGTGTGTCTCCCTGGCTCAGACAGACCCAGGCACAAGTGAGAAGCCTGGGCTTTTAAAGCCCCTTAACGAGACAGCTGGGACTAACCCAGCCTTTTCCCAGCGGAAATTAAAAAGGTCACTGCTGGACTGCAGACCTACACATAGGTCTGCCACAGGCATAGGGCTGGTGTCTTATATTCACCCGGTCACATTCACATATGAATATTGCACGTTTAATCATTTCTGGAGAAATACATGTTAAAAACGTATCATGTTTGTGTCGTTTGATCAGGTTATCTTTATCTATTATGATTTTCACATATTTCAAATCTAAAATGTTATTAGATCTTAATCTAAGGGGTTCACAAACTTCCTGGCCAATGTATATGCAACATCTTCAAGAGGTTCTGCCCCTTCAAGTTATACACGAGAGCAATTGTTCGTGATAAAGTAAAAACACAATACCTCCTCATTCTTTACAGAGATCCTCTGGCGGAAACTAGTTGCCTTCTTATGCTCATCAACCTCATAATCCTCTTCGTTCATCCACTCGTTAAAAAGATCAGTGTCCAGAAGCCATTTCGCATGAATCTGGAAGCCAATTCAGAAAAGTACAATAGAAAAGGCAGAAGGGGCATTGCACAAAACTACACCCAAGCCAAGATCAAAAATAAAAAGGAGCCGCGAAACTAAACAACTTTTATACAGACCTTAGACGATAAAAACGAGTAACATTATAAAACATATGTTTTCCTTACTTTCCAAGGTTTTTCTGGAATTGGCGGCTCTTCTATTTCAGCATCGATCTCTGTGGCAGAAACCCATGTGTCATAGCTAGGGGGAAAGGTAGAATTATATTTAAAAAAAAAAAACCACAGTTGCCATGATATAGCGAGTATAGTGTGCTGTTATACATATATTTATAGAAGTGTGTGTGCACGCGCACACGCAAATTTTGCTTTTACATGTTTTCCTTCATATTTTGGCTATTTTGCATTATTCCAAAGTAGATGGATAACACACGCGCGATCCAAGCAAAGAACGAGACAGCACATCACAGCAGCAAAATTATCACAGAATAAGCCAGCGTTTACGTCCTCAAAAAGGGACCTTCATTTTGGGTCGTGAAAATGTAGTGCAGGTGAAGGTCCCGGTTTGGGGACCGAAACATTGGTTTATGCTGTGATAAATTATCTTTTGATAAATACCTGCGATGTGCTGCCACATTCCTTGCCTAGATCTCGGGTTTGGGTTAGACTTTAGGAGTGTCTGCTCCTACCCAGAGTGAGAGTGTACACACACACACACACACACACACACACACACACACACACACACACACACACACACACACACACACACACACTTTGGAGTATACCATGTGAAACGTCACAGTGCAGTTAATTGTAAATCAATTCATTGATTAAGGGTTTAATTTACTATTATTTGATAGGGCTATTTAGGATTGCCCATTAGTACTGTGGGGGATAAGCCACCCGCGGAAGGGATTTTTTTCATTGAACGCGTTGTGGTAATTGCTTAGTACATCATTGTGCAAAAACGTGACCGATTATCCAGATAATCCCCGGGAAGCTTGCTCATTGTGTGGATATTTCTCTCTTTACCAGTAAAAGATTATATAATTTTAAATTCCTCTGGCCCTTTCCAGCGATTTCTGCCCTGCAGATCGAAGGGCCATAAGGGAAGAAGCCTGGAGCTGGATTTCCCCATCAGAGATCTGCTGCTTCTATTTACATCTCTTAGCAAACCAGTTGTTTTATAGGTAAAAGTGCTGTAGGGTTTTTGGCTCTATGCTTTCACTTACCAGCACTGAAACAGGCGCTTTGCAGGAACACAGATTTTGACCTGGCTATAAAGGAGGCATGTGCTACATCTCTAGTTACTCCAATTTTACTGAAGTATCTCAAATATACAAAACGCGTAAGCGTATCTGCGTGCATCTTCCACAGCTGCATTGAAAATCAACCATCCCAGTGTACATCTGCGTTGCCCCAAAGGCGGACAGCCTTTGGCGCAGCCGAAGGGCAGCCAAAGGGTGTGAACTGTTTGCTGCTGTTTGGTGATGTTAAAGCTGCTCTATTTTAAAATCGGAAAATCTAAAGCCTTTCATCCCCTGTACCCAATTTTCCAACTCTATCTGTCCATGAAATGTCTGTGAATTGACTGTGAATTGACTGTATATCCTCTGTTCTTTTAATGTAACCATGTATTGTTATAACTGTGCCCAGGACATACCTGAAAACGAGAGGTAACTCTCAATGCATTACTTCCTGGTAACACATTTGTATAAATAAAATGTAATTCCGCTCACATTAAAACATTTACATTATTGCGCGTTTCTGTTTAAAAGGCGTCTTACTTTGCCAAAATGCCAATACAATTTGCCATTACCTATCTGGGTAGAATCCCCAGTGTACGAGAACTTGTTTATCCTTTTTTGTCACAGGTCTCAGCCACTCATCTGAAATGAACAAATAAAGAGGGTGTTAAAATAAAAAACTGATCAGCTGGAAAAGTTCAAATTACACTGACTCATTAAAAGTGATTTCCCTTAATAATTAGAGCTAGAACTGGAGGAGAGAGCTTGGCCCCCACTGACAGCCACACACTAGGGGCGGCCAACGCCAATCCACAAAGGCCACCAAAGTTCAGGATATCCCTGCTTCAGCACAGGTGGCTCAAACAACAACTGCACCACCTGTGCTGTAACTGGGATAGAATGAAAACCTGACCTGTTGTGGGGCCCCTGAGGACTTGAGTAGCCACCCCAGCCATACACCAATGCCTTTATGCCACACAGAAATGTCAATGTTTGATTTACTTTGTCATTCAACTTACCGTCATCCAGTGAGGTAGGAATAGGGTAAACATGATGTGAGGCCTTCAGTTTCTCCTCCGTCACTGTACCCTAATGTGCAAAATAGAAGCAAACGTAAGCTTCAGGGCAGTGCTCCTTTCTCCCAATAGGAACAGTTCTATTTGATGCACTGAGCCCTGTAACACAGCCCTCTGAGCAGCAGCGTGTCTGGCTGCTAATCTAGCGAAATAATAATAACGGTGCTTTACCTAGAGATTCTTAAAAATACAGAGGGGGTATCCAACGCCAGTGCTCAAGGGCCACCAGCAGGTCAGGTTTTCAGGATATCCCAGCTTCAGCATAATCAGAGGCTGTCGAAGACTGAGCCACGTGCTGAAGCAGGGATATCCCGAAAACCCGACCTGTTTGTAGTCCTTGAGCGCTGGAGTTGGCCCTGCAATACAGCAACCTGGATATCTGTCACTATAACATGTTTCCACAACAAATAGATAAATATTGAGAATACGGGACTTTTACGCCAGTTCAAAATACCATTTAACAAATACAATGTATATTTAGTTTAGCTCTTACAATTTACTGAACAAAGATAATGCACTTTAATTATAAACACTTCAGAAACATACTTCACAACTACCCATGTATAATTCTTGTGAAATCCTTAACAAACATTGCATGCATTAAGCTTCTCGGTCCCTAATGTTCTGTAGTCTCATACAATGGTTTGCTATGTTTATATAGCTGACAATGTATTCCATGCTTACAAAATAGAGGCACAATAACAGTGTACTCAGATCTCGCAATATTTTTTCAGTGCCTGAAATTTCTGTAAGTGTCCCCAGTACCTTTAACTGGAAGATCCTTTCTACAGAGATTACAGAATAAAACCGTAATTTTGCTATTGTCCGAAGCAGCCATTCGTGCCCTTGTCGGATGAAAATCCTCTTTGAAGTGAGAGAGTTTCCAAACAAAGAGGTCACAAATCTACGATTCAGACACAGAATTACCCCCTTAGTCCCTTTAAGATGGTGCGTTACATGTCCAAAAAAAAAAAAAAACTATAGTCTGGCGGAAAACACAAATCCGACAATGCGTTTGAAAGGTTGTTTCCACTGTATTAAATATTCTTTTGCATTACAATGTATATCTTCTCTAATTTCATAAGGAACAAATCTATATTGTATCCAATTCATATTCATGAGTGCACTTTGTAACAGGTTTAAAATGCAGCTGTCCCCGCACCATATCTACCTTCCTTACACAGAGTCCTCGCTTACCGACGTCCTGGTTTCTGACGGATACCTTATCCGCCGCCGCATAATGCAGTCCGCCGGATGCATTATCCGACTCCGGACCCGATTATCCGACGGTCACCGCCGCCGATTAACATGGGAACCGCACTCCCACGGCGATTTGTGGCACGCACTCGGTCGGACAAGCGAGGACCGCCTGTAACTTATGCTTTCGGGCACATTATAGTGAATAAAAGTTACATAATAGCCCTTTTGATACTTTTTACAAATAAACATTTCATTTTTACAGGTAAGCTCATGTTGTTCAACTAGTGCATCTACAATTCTCCAGGACAAAAACGTACTACTGTAAGTTTGCAGTCGACCATCACCAAAATAATCAGGCTGTTACAGGTGCTTCTGCCAAGTTTGTTTGTGGTATAAGGAAATCACATTACCTGATGACGTTTTACTATGTCCTTTAGTTTATTGGCCAACTTCAGTTCAATCTCTGGCACGAGGTAGACGGTCGGTCTGCTCACACAGTTGTTCTGCATGAGAAAAGTGTGCTCATATTTAGGTCAACTGTATTTTTACCCCTCCCTGTCCTCTTGCATTTTGCAATACTGATACAGTGATCCAGGCAGGTTTGTTTGGGCCACCATTCTACTTCTCCAAAAAAAGGCTTTATAACTCTGCACATAGTACTTAACCTTTGGAAATGTTGCATCCTTATTGCAGTTGGAAGAACCCAACTCAATTTAAAGGAGGCAATAAAAGTCGCTTGAAAAATGTTTTTATTTTAATAAGCACCCTCTAATTACCTTTATTGAAAACTAATTACCTAAGCTGCCGATCGATCAGTTCTCCCATAGATCGTTCAGTGAAGGTCCCGCTTCCCAAAGTTCACCAAATGGCTGCCTTGCAGTTGCAAACAATCCCTCAGTAAGTGTAACTCAGCAGCTACAACGTATTCTTATATTACAAAGGTATCTATTGTTACAGTTTGCAGCTCAAACTGCTGGGAATATTAGCAACAAGTTATCAAAGGGGAAAGTTGCACAAATGTCGCACTGCTGGGGAGGTGGGGTAAAAACCTGCTATAGAAATCAAAGGCTGCTCAATATATTAAAACTCATAAAAAATAACATTAATGTTTGAATTAAAAAATAATAATGTAGTAATAAGTATTACCTAATGCTACAGAAGAGATTTCTAATAAAATAAAAGTAGAAGCATGTAGGATATTGCATGGCTGGCTGCTTTAAGACGCTGCGTGTATTGTATATCTTGTGATAACCATCATTGTGCTTTCACAAGGTAAACCTCTTGGGGACTAAATTAAAGCCAGTAAACATCAAATTAAGGAATCGTCATCAATACGACAAAGTTCTTGTTACATGGATCAGTAAATACACACAGAATCCCAGCAAGCTCCAGAAGCCCTAAAACATACCACATTATATATATATATATATCGTGTCAAAAGGAGTGCTACTGGGCATGGCCAAATGTATACAGCAAAAGACAGAAAAGCCCAAAGATACATCCAATATGACAAAAATACACAGTGAAATACATATATATTCCCTTGAAAAAAGGTAATTTAGTTAAACCCTTTGGCCAAAGCCTTAGGGTCTCATCTAAGCACGACCAAATTTGCAGGTCCTAACCCTACCTGATTAAAATTCTCATTTACCCTCATATTTGGAGGGAGAATGATCACATTTGATCTGTCCAAACAGCAGCATGAACAAGACCTGCTAACTTGGAAAGTGCGGAGCTTATACCCTGGGGGGCTAGTCGCATCTGTTTGGAGGTTAGTGGCCCCTCCCCCCCCAGGGTTTAAGCTCGCCCCTCCCCACTTTCCAAGTTAGCAGGTCTTGTTCATGCTGCTGGGTTTGGACAGATTAAATGTGAATTCTCTCTCCAAATATGGGGGTAAATGAGAATTTTAATCAGGTAGTGTTAGGACCTGCAAATTTGGTCATGCCTTGATGTGGCTTGCAGGCTTATAAGGCTTTGGCCAAAAGGTTTAACTAAATTAACCTTTTTCAAGAGAATATATAGGTATTTCACGGTGTATTTTTGTCATATTGGATGTAGCTGAGCTTTTCTGTCTTTTGTTGTATAAATGAATCAGTAGCTATCTGTACCTCATAAGGATTACAAATACTAAAAAAAAAAATAATCAAGCTTATGTGTAAAAACAAAAAGTTGTAATTATTACACGAGTCAATGTTTAAAGCTGCAGTTCAAGCAATATCCTGCATGTGTGGGTTTTTTAATAAATCAGTTCTGTAGTAAGAAAAAATATTTTTAGCAATCTCTGTTTTAAAAAAAAAAAAACAACTTTGAAAGACCAATTTTCTTGTATTCTATTTTTAAAAGCATGCTTGTTGCTATAGCAACCATTTACAGTCCCCATATTTAAGATGTCGCCAAACTTTGCCGATCAATAGACGGAGAACGAATTGACCGGCAGCTATGCAGTTCTTTAGGTAACTAGAGATTGCCCACATGAAACTATTGAAGTAAAAAAAAAAAAAAACCAGGAGCTTGAACTGCAGCTTTAAAAGTATATCAGATACCGAAGTATAATTTAATATCAGCAGCAATAGGAACAGTTTTTTTGTACATTACAGCAGTCACATCAGAAGAAAGTACATATATGAACTCGCATGACAACGCAAATACATAAGATATTTACGATAATGACATCTAGTGAATGACAACTTTAAGGAAAAAACTATAATTATTTCAATCTAATTTCTTCCGAGATATGTAATGCTACTAAGAATACAGAACAGGAGGAGTTCATGTTCTCCGTAAATTAACCACATGGTGGGAACATAAGAAACTTCCGTTGTAATTACCTGCATCACCGTTTTCTCAATGTTCATGAACATTTCCACATTGCGGTCCATCCTGGATGGATTCTGCAAATCAAACCTCCTCCTGCGGGACAAACAGCAGTAAGTTACCCGTATAAAGACCTCCTCATTGCTACCCGCCCGGACGTTTGCAGGAAATGTTACGTTTAGCAAATTTATATTCCTACCTTTTTTCTTTTTTTTTTTAACCCAATAGTGTTTTATTTCCTTTATGTGATGCTTCTTTTCTACTCACATTTTAAAAACATATATAGTAAATGATATCACAAGGCACAAGTATCACAAATGACTTCCTCAAGACATTTCTCCAAGCATTTTTACACCCATAGTATCTTGGTTTAGAAATATCATGTAACCTCTTAATTTATGGTGTATGTTTCTTTGTGCTATGCATCATATTAAGTAAAATGTTGTATTCAATGTATTGGTCATTCCTACCATCCTTGGTCACTCCGGTGTTTGTAAGCAGCTCCCAGTATGTGACAAAGCGTCCCACTGGCTTTAAAATCCATGAAGCATTTTGCCTAAAATGACACACAGGAAGAAGTTAGTTGCAGGCATCAGGGTTTCCCAACGCTTTGCTAGGGCCGCAGTGGTTTGGTCATGATAACACTGCAGACTAACAGAACACGCACGTTAACGTTATACTGCAGGTGTGACTAACTCCAGTCCTCAAGGGCCACCAACGGGTCAGGGTTTCACGATATCCCTGCTTCAGCACATGAGGCGCAATCTGTGCTGAAGCACAAATATCCGGAGAACCTGACCTGTTGGTGGTCCTTGAGGACTGGATTTGACCACCCCCGATATGCTGCATCTGGACAAGTATAAATATCTAGCAAAGTAGCACTAGAACTGAGTCTGTTTCAACGCCCCTCCCCACAGAACCCTTAGGCTGAGATTGTACAGCCTGCACGCCCACCCGCATAGCCTCCCGCACCCCTGCAGCCTCAGCGATCTCTGAATATGGCAGCAGGAGATTGTGGAGGCGATCTAGAGGCGTGGCAGATACGTCACGCGGCAACACTTGAAAAAAGACACCGTCTTCAACTCGCGGTCGTGCCAGCGCGCACACATGGAGCAGCCTGGCAGGAACTAGTCAATTTGAGGTTGGCACGCAATCGCAGGCTGAATAATCTCAGCCTTAGTTTGTGTGACCCCCCTGCTGAGGAATACCACTCCCCCCCCCCCCAACACTCAAATTCATTCAAGTTTCTAAAAAACATGTTGTAAACTGAATTACAGCTTGTGAGTGTTTGCAAAGACAATTTCAATGTTTTCAGTCATTAAGATCAGTTTACCCATGGGCTACGGTTCACGTTAGTCAGGGACACTCTTGGGTAGCACGGCATCCTTGAGAAATACCGTTCTAAAGTGAAAGTGTCGCCTACATATCTGCTTTCTCATAATACAACATCAGATCCCCTGGCAACCAACCACGGTCAAAAATATGAGAATACAGAATGTGCCAATTACAGCTTCCCTATAGGTACTGGACGCAGGCATCAGTAAAGCATTCATGGCCAGGAAACACTCACAGGTAGTTTGGTGAAGGCAGGGTTGGTGACATGTCTTCCAAAAGCATCTTCCTGAAACTGCAGAAGCTGGGTGACCAGCACAGCCAACGCTTTATTTGTTGGGCAGTCAGCTTGAACATACTGAAAGCAGAATATTAATATTGTCAGTCATCAGGCTTATAATAGGAGAAAGTCATGCACTCAAAAACTTTAATTGCTACAATAATGATCAAATTATATTGACATTTACAGCTTATTTTTAGAAATAAAAACGTATTCAAAGTAGTAAAAAACGCAGGAAATTAAAGCGAGGTCAAAACATTCAACCCTTTCTATACAGTGTGTAGAAATTACATTTAACTACGCTGCTTTTTATTAAAAATTGCTTTACATTCATGAACTGTGGCACACCGCTAGAAACACCCAGGTTTCAAACATGTCATTTTTAAATCATCTTGCAAGAATTATTGTCTGAGAAACAATTTGGCCATTCGGGTCGTCCTCCCTCGGTCAATAGAAATACTGTAAGTGACATTGTGAAAGGAGACTGCAGCTTTCTATTGGGTGACCCATCTTTGTTTTTCCTTGCAAGTACTGGCAAGACACGCAAGACACGCAACAAAGTAACTGGCACTACCAAGGATCTTGACTACAGGTGCCTGTGGAATGCATGCACACAGCAGACGACATGCAAAAGCACAATATTACTCTGACAATCTTCACCAGAATACATAAAATCCAGCTAACTTCTGAAAGGTTATCAACAATATATTCCAGCCTTCTTGCCGTCAACAACCATGTCATATAAGAGGATATTACTCTGGCAATCCCACTGACATTGCAAATACATTCAATGAATACTTTGTGGGGTTTATTAGGGAAATGCAACACAAACCACACACATGAACCTCATCCTGGGAGTTCCCATATAGCCCTCACCCCCTGCCCCCCCCCCCCAACAGTGCCCACAATTTTCAATTTGTCCCAGTATCCGAAGGAGATTACACAAGCGCTCCTCAAATTAAAACTAAAGCAGCCAATGTAGGCCTGACTTACTGCAATCAAAGTTCCTAAGACTTGGTGCCCCAGCCATTGCCAAACCAATTGCTTCCATAGTCAACTCTATCCTGTCTGCAGGCCATATCCCTAAGACCTGGAAAACTGGCAGGAGTTGTCCCAATCTTCAAAAGTGGGGACAAAAACACTCAAACTACAGGCCAATCTCTCTTCTCCCAATACTATCCAAAGTCCTGGAAAAATGTGTTTACTCCCAATTAAGCGATTGCTATACCAAGACAAATTTCCCTAGCCAATTCCAATCTGGCTTTCGCCCCAACCACTCAACGGTAACTACCCTGCTAAAAGTTAGCAATGCGGTCCAGAGAGGAGTGCGTGTCGTCTCCTTTGCCCCAACATAAGCTTTATGTACAGAGCTTTTTAAATACCCGCGCCGCATAAATCCGGAGCTCATATCTTTAGCTTGTTGAACTCTCTCATAGTGGAGCAATTTCTGCGTACTCTCAGAAATTGGCCTGTGGGTATATTTCTTATTGTGTGTTGTGGATGGTTGCTGTCTGCGCGGAGAAGGCTATTGGTCGAAGTGGTTTTCCTATAGATGGTAGTAGAGAGTTTGCCGTCAGGCTGTTTTGAGATGGTAAGATCCAGGAAGTTCAGTGTAGAGTCTTAGCAGTCATTTTGGGTGTGTTTTTTTTCTAGTGACCAATATAGCCACTGTGAATAGATCATACTTCCAAGATACATGCACCTATGTAAATGATTACTTCCTCCCTTCACAGCTCAACACAGAGGACATAGACTAGCTCACAGACAAGAGTTGGTGCTATATCCTCCACTGTAGTAATTTCTCCCTGTTTATTTTAATGGAGTAATTGTTGTCCATTGTATACATGTTTAATAAAGCAAGTTTTTAACACATTAGTGAGAGGCTATTTAGGGGTCACCCTAGAATGTAATATTTCCCAGCCCTCAATTGGTCATAGAGAGTGCACATAGTAATCTTGGTTAATCCATTAACCCCTTCATTCCTCCAATTTACTGGTGCAATATTCCTGGATTTTGCAAAGGCTTTTGATACCGTTGATCATGTTATCTTGTTAAACAAGCTTCAATGCTCTGGAATAGGGAAACATGCTTTAAACTGGTTTCAGTCCTACCCATCAGGAAGATCCCAACATGTGTCTCTCTCGGGCTCTAACTCCAAGCCCTTGGATATCACCTGTGGTGTCCCGCAATGCTCAGTTCTGGGGCCCCTACCCTTCTCCGTGTTCATCAATGACCTTCCTACAGCTTGTAAGGGAGCCTCAATACCCATGTATGCGGATGTCACAATCTTATATGCACACAGCCTTAGGCCCCGCTCACAAAGCGCGCTACACGACGTGCGCGCGTTCGTCACCGATTCCTGCGGCCAATGGTAGTGTTCAGTATTGAAACTACCATTGGCTGCAAAGTGCGGCATCGACGCTGCTGCCGTAGCCTTCTGAAGCTGATCTCCGGCTGCAACAGTATGACGTCAATTTCAGCAGCCACGCCATGTCCAGACATTTACATTGATTGGCTGCTGAAATTGACCAGAGACTCTGCAGTTCTGGGCAACAGCCTGAATGCATAGCTGGGAACTGGTGTGTAAAAAGAGGGTGATTGTTATACAAGTAATACATGGCAAGTCTCTGAAACGGGAGAGGGATAAGGGTAATAAAGTTATTCCATGTTCTGTAGAGCGTTGCATTTAAAAAAAAAAGTTTATAAAGGAGGTTGTGAGTTTTACAGAAAGAATGAACCAGTTGGTCATCTATTGTCCCCTTCCTGTTGTGGGGCAACGCAGGGACAATAGATGCCAATGTCCCATGAAATCAGTCTCGGTCACCCCGCGGCAGGAGGTACAGACTAGTCTGTCAGCCTGTGGTGGGAAGGACACCGATGAGGTAACTGGCACCTCTGGAGAGAGATAGGGGGGCGAAGGGCAAGCTAAACAGGGGGTGCGGGGCGCGAGAGGTGAGCTAGAAAGGGGGAATGGAACAGAATGAGACTGCCGGTTTCTGGGCTTTGCTGCTGTGTGATGCAGGAGGCTCACAGACCTGCTCAAACGCACGCACACTCTAAACACACACACACACACGATGTCGCCTTGTTGTCAGATCATTCAGTCTGCTGGGGATGATCACATCGCCCAGCAGATGGAGGCGCGCTCACGCGGACACAGCGTCGCGAAGCTCCCTGTGTGAGCGCAGCCTTAGCCTCTCTGTCCTTGAACACGTACTTCAATCTGACCGAGACTTGAAAACTGGATTTCCCAAACAAACTGTTTTTTTAAACACTGACAAGACTGTAACTATGGTATTTGGGACCAAGGCAACATTTCTAAAGCTTCCCATGAGCTCCAGATCAGAACCAACATTAAAAACCACCCTAACTCAAGTTACTAGATTTAAATACCTGGGCTTATGGTTTGACTCCCACTTAATATTCAGGGTGCACATTGATGCCCTGACATCCAAAACTTATGCCAAACTAGGGGTACTTTATAGGAACAAATCCTCCCTAAGTCTGCTGGTCAGAAAGCGTATCGCACAGCAGATGCCAATGCCAATTATAGACTATGGGGACATAGCATATGGCAGCGGTGCACAAAGTGGGGGGCACAGGATTTTTTTTGGGGGGTGGAGGGGGCGGCGCACGCAGGCAGGATCCGAGGCCCCTGGCTCTTCCCCATGGCATTTAAATTAAATGCAGGGGGATCGCGTGAGGCCTCTGCAATCTGAACCTACCGTGATTCTGAAGGCTGCTGTGAAGCATCACCATGGCAACGCGGCGTCAAATGACGTCGCGGCGTCATGCGGTGACGTCACCCCGAGTAAGGTAAGGGACGCAAAAGCAAGTGGGAGCTGGCAAAGAGGGCACAACGCCAAAAGTTTGCACTCACCTGGCATATGGCATAGCACCCCAAACTCACCTTAGAAAATTTAACCTCTACAAGTCAATGTACCGCTTTGTCCTCTAATGCAACTACAAGACAAATCACTACGAAATGCTCAAAGAACTAGATTGGTCATCACTTGAGTCTATGTGCAAAGTTTATCTTTCCTGTCTTGTCTGCAAATACTTTCTGGGCAAGTTACCCGTTTATCTGAACAAGCTCCTCACCCCTACCACATGCAGCACTTATCTGACTCCAAAAGACTGTTCATGGTCCCAAGGTTCAACAAAGTATCCGGCCGCTCCTCCTCCTCCTCCTCTCACAGTGCACCCCAAAACTGGAACAACCTACTGGAGTCTCACAGCCGCCACCAGTCTAAGTTTCTTTCAAAACTAAAGCTGTCTCACATTTTAATCTGGTCTGTAACTGTTACATAAGCCTATAATATATATTATCTCTAACTGTGCATGCAATGTCTTGTATATAATGTATACCCTATTCACTTAAGTAACTATGTATGTCATCATAACTATGCCCAGTACATACTTGAAAACGAGAGGTAACTCAATGTAATATTTCCTGGTAAAACATTTTATAAATAAATATTTGGTTGACTCCTTTTAAAAAACATGCTACTGTCCTTAGTGGACTTTCACCCGTGGAGAGACTACCCCTTTAAAAGAAAGACTCTATAAATGTTATACTCTACTACAACCATAAGACAGTCCTAAAAGTCAGAATATTACAGAATGGATGGAGCCTTTTACGGTTAAAGAAAAAATAATCTTGCATCAAACCATCTTGCACAGCGCTTTAGTTTCCAAAATCTCAACATTAAAACAGAAGACAAATAGAAGTTCCTGGTCAAGTTTTTATACCTGGTCAAAGAAAGTACAACCACACAAAAAAAAGCCAGTAATCACTTGTTAATGGAAATGTACAACTTACTGGTACGCATGGAAAAAAAATAAAAATGAATAGCACTCCAGGCGGAAATGATCTGGATTGTTTATTTAACCAAAATTACAGTTCTTAACAGACCTTTAAAACCTTGAACACAGGTCCTATTACAAGGACCGAAGCGTTGGTCAAAACCATCCTGATATAACAACTCTCGGTTGAAGTAAAAAAAAATCTGCATGACTGAATTCCGATTGATCAACGGTGGCGAGTCTGGCACCCAACATTACTGCACTTTTTTATATACCAATTGGCGAGTGCACAAGTATTGGATTTTATACATCAGTCATCAATCCGTTTTATTGTGAGACAGCTGTGTTTAGCATACATGCCGTTTGTTTCTCCAGCCAAGCAGTTATAGTATAGCAGCACTGCAATTGGCAGCCCATTGGTTAAAATAAATGATGTAAAGAATCATGCATTACAAAAAAGCAATTTACTTAGCATTAAAATACGCAGAGTTTGACAGAAGAAGTCATAACCATATATTCAGTACCTACTTCATTTAAATCTGCCCCTAGTACACATCGCGTGTCTTCACCGCACAGGGCACGACTAGATCGGGCTCACTATCAACTTCAGTTAACCAGATAGTTCAGTGCAATTACATTGCTACATTTATTTTGTCGCCATCTGAACCCAAGCAGGCACAACACAGCAGCAAGTAATGGGCAAACAGGCACCTCTACACAAGCCACACACTGTCCGAGTCGCTGCCCGGAGTCCAGAGAGAGCAAGGTTACTCTGCGTCTAAACCAGGGGTGGCCACATCCTGTCCGAGGGCCACCAACAGGTCAGGTTTTAAGGACATTCCTGCTTCAGCACAGGTGGCTCAGTGGTTGACGACTTGTGCTAAAGCAGGGATATCCTTAAAACCTGACCTATTTGTTGCGCACCCCTGGACTCACGGTGCGAAATCTGCACCCCCTGCCAAATTCACTTCACCAGCTGCTCCCACTACAGAAAACTGAGCAAACCATCGTCATAATGGACATCAGTCAATGTCTAGTTTTAAAATGAATTGCATCATAATAATTGAATAATAGTGGGCCAGGAAAATAAAATAGCATTGAAAAAAAACTTTAGCAAAGCATTTGGGATTACTGAAATGTCCGAATAAAAGCTTTTAAGCTTCGTTGTAGGTTCTAATATCTGTTAGGAAACCAACAGGGAGAGTTTGCAAGTGGAAATGAGTGCACAGAGTGAAACGGAACAGGGCTCCTGCAATGTATCAACTGCTAAAAGCGAGAGCCTGAAAATGATCAGGTGAATAACTGGACGACACACACAACGAAAAACACAAACATGAAAGTGCACCTGTATGTCTACAACCGGAGACATCGGCTTGGCTTTGTTAGGGCTGGGACCCGCTGCGCCCGGCGGCCGCGTGCGCGTTCCTCACCAGCAAGGGAATCCTTCTGAGCCAGTCCCAGTCCCCCTTCGCTGCACGGCTCACTACGCGCTGACGCGTCAGCCGCCAGGGGATGCAAGAAAATTATGATCCCGAGCGGTGACGCGTCACGTGGTGCGCTGATGAGACAATCAGCGGCAGGGCGGGAGCTGTCAGACAGCTTCCTACACAAGGTAGGGTGTGTGTGTGTGTGTCAGTGTCAGCGTGTGTGAGGAGGGCATTTGTGGGGGAAGGGGGAGGGAGCTGCTTACCTTCCAGCAGCCCGCAGCAGCCCCCTCCTGTCCTGCAGCCCGAGCCCATGGAGGGAGGGGGGGGGGGGGAGAGTAGCGGGTCCCTCCGCTCAAACCACACCCCCCCCCCTCCCACTCCAGATCCCTACAGACCGCATATCGCAGTCTGTGTCTGTCAGCGCGCCGCCTGTCTGCAGTGCGGGCGCGCTGACTGAGGGAGCGGGGCCATAGCCTTTTAAATGTGCTTTCATGGTACTGCTGCAGTCTAACTGAAGACTTGGCTGCGTCCATAGAGGGGGAAGCCACGCTCCTGCGCGCTGAGGCTCGTCTGCGCAATCAGGAGCGATTGCATGAACTAGCAGACGAGCCAGCGTGCACGATCGGGAGGCGGGGGGAGGCAGGGCACCGACGTCACTGGGCCAATAGCTTGCGAAGCGCCGATGTCAACGTCACGGCGCCGTTGCTTCGCTCTGATTGGAGGTTTTCAGCAGACAGCGCGCTCACAAACAGGTTCTGCTGTCTGCTGAAAATCCCTGCGCCTCAGCACACCTGCGGACACTCACGGAAGCCCTCTCAAGACATTCTCATTGAGGATGACGGGGCTCGTCGCGGAGCGTCCGCACGGCTCAGCGCTGACTATACTATGGACGCAGCCATAGTTTGCCACCTGTAATTAACTCCGGTACTGCAAGATTAAGTGAAATCGTCTAAACTCCCCAGAAACTCCCAAAACAGTATTTCCAAATGAGCCTACAGGGTGACCACTGAATGCCACAAACACAGCCAATGACAGCAAGGGGCGGTCAAATGTTTTCATTGTGACCACAAGCAAAGTGATCACATGATCGCAATCCCAGAAATTACTCTGCGAATTTACAGCAACCCAAAGGTTACCACAAGGCCCCTACTGTTCTATGCAGCACGGAGGATTAAGACAAACGGTGACATTTAGTTTAATCTCACATGCACAAGATAAGTCACATTTTTAACGGTTTACTCAGACGCAATAAACTTTTAAAGGCTTTTGCCGTTCAAAAAAAGGTTGAAACTCACTTTAGAGTTGAGTAGTGTGCACTACACACCCGGTGCATGCAACAACAACAGCATTTCACTTAATTTTTATTAAGTAAAAAAAAAAAAAATCTAAATGATCAAACACTGAACTTTGTGCTGGCAAACATTTCTACCGTCATTAAACACCAACCAGTCACACAGCTGTTGTGCACCTCAGTAGTAATAACCAACAACTGCTACCAAGAGCAGAAAAGCCATGTGCAACATGTTTACATTCAGTTGAACAACATACACCGTGTGCTGTGAATCTCAGAGAACGCAGCTCTATATAGCTACTCACTGAAAATGTACTCCTCGGTCAATGGCAAATTAAATATGCAGCATTCTCCTACCAAACCTCACTGAAAAGTAGTATCGCAAGTGTATAGTAATAATGACAACAAGAAAAAGGTTATGGGTATCAAGTATGTATAGGAAGGGCACGGTACCTGAAGATAGGACTATTTCAAGCCTAAATATTAATTATGCCATATTCACATATATTCCACATGTAACTAGTTAAAATAAGTAATTTAGTATTAACTTAGAAATATTGGAAAATTATAAGCTGCAAAGATAAGTGGTTAAATCAGACTGAAGACATGCAGATGTAGATAGGTTTTATGTGATTTAGAAACTTGGTATGTTTAATGTCTGCCGAGTTGAATAGTATATGGTCAAGAGTTTGGAATCAAAGGTTAGTTAAATACTTGGAAAGACAATATGAGATGGGTCTTAAAAAGATAAGGAGCATAGTATTAACTATAGTTACTTAGTGACAGAATAAAGAGGTTATCTTAAATCACAGTAGATATTGCTAAAGGAAGACACTGTGTTCTAAGTTGATGATCGACTAAGAACATTTTGGGCTGACCGTGAGAGAAACAGGTATCGCTCGAACCTATAAAGATTGCATTTGGATTTATAGAATTCAGAATCATTCAACACCAAGTTAAGAACAACCAAGCTAAGGATTCCCAACTCTAAATTATACGCCTGAATGATGCAAGTGACTGAAATGATGCTGTAAAATACGTTTTCTATTGTCTCTGAAAAAATGAAGAAAAGAACCGGACCATGGAATATTTAACATATATTTAAAGGTGGAACATTTATTTGCACCCATCTAATGAAGCAAATCTTCAGTACTGATAACATTGGAAATCTGCTAAATTAAAGCAGCAGTCCAAGCTGCCATTATTTTCCTTTCCTTTAATATGCGCATCAATACAATATACACAATAAGTAATTAACGAAGTTGTCGAACGATTCTTTCTACTGTGATCGATCAGCAAATATTCGGCCGTGGGGTTCACTAAATTACTACAGGAGTATTGACTATATGTAACTCTGCAAAAAGGTTGCTATAGAAACAAAAAAATGTGTGTGTGTTGAGCACGCACATTGCAAATGAAACTTGTGTTTTGTCACTGAAAATGTAATTATACTCAAAAGTATTTCATTTAATCAAAAACATCCAAATGTAAATACAATCTGAGAAAACAAGGAAGTTTCACTTAGAAAACGCGTGCTCGGCAATGGGGTGAAGGTGTGTCACTGGTGAAGATGTGTGTTTGTTGTGAAGGTGTGTAACTGAGGTTTGTCCCCGAGGGGGTGTGCAACTGTGGTGTGTTTGTTGTAAGGCGTGTGTCCCTGAGGTGTGTATGTGGTGATGGTGTGTGTAACTGAGGTGTGGGTGTTTGTGTGGTGAAGGTCTATGTCACTGAGGTCCCTGGAGTGTGTCACGGAGGTGTGTGTGGTGAAGGTCTATGTCACTGAGGTCCCTGGAGTGTGTCACTGAGGTGTGTGTGGTGAAGGTATATGTCACTGAGGTGTGTGTGTATGTGTGGTCAAAGTATGTCACCGAGGTCCCTGTATATAATGCAGTCCCCAGTGAATTGTACGCTGCTCGTGCATGTGGCACCTGCCGGTCCTGTGCATGCGTGCACAGTAAGCGCATGCGCGCAACTGCGCATGTGCCGTCCGGTCCTGTGCACAGCTGTAGCCACTTCTGCGCATGCGCCAGGCCTGTGCTCAGCTGTAGCCACTTCGGCGCATGCGCCAGGCCTGTGCATGCGTTCAGTGCCATCTGTGTACGTCTCTGGTTTTCGGAACCATCTAGTGTTTTTTTTTTTTTTTTTAAGATGCCGGCAAAGAAGTTTCACTTCAAAAGGCTGGTTACTTTATAATACATGAAAAATGTCAGTTAAAAAAAAAATGCTACAAGTATTTTCTCATAGTACAAAACTGATTTATTAAAAACAAAAAACACATGCCGGATATTGCTTGGTGTGCAGCTCTAATGGGGCATTTGTAAAAGCAGGTAGCAGACGTGGGGTCTACTGTACATGATCCATTTCATAGAAAAAAAACACGGGCAGACTTTATTTTGCCCATATTTCATGCAATTAGCTCCAGAACTTGAACATTTAGATAAATAATCTTATTTCCAAGGTCTCAATTGTGTTTGCAGTTCTTTTTGTGCTGTATAGTTGAGTGTTTTGGGTGGTCTAGACGTTATTGGGTACTCTAAATAGGATTCGCTCTCCTGAAAAAGCTCTATTCTAGGGGTCTGGGTTTCTCAGTCTTTCAAAGTTCTGCCAATTTCTATCACATCCTTGACTGATTTTGCTAATTTCCCAGCCGTATATAAGGCTTGGTGAAAACGAACAAATCCCGGAAAAAATGCACACTTGGTATACCCACCGCTCTTATTTAGCAATCCTAGGGTCTCTGTGTGTGTTTGTTCATTATTTACCATCATATGTTTATTAAAACTTTGTTTTTTTTCCACGTTTAGTCCTATGTGGACATATATGTCAGCTGATGGTTAGCCTATGGTCATAGACCATTTTGTTAGGGATATATATATATATCTCACGGAGTAACCACTCACTTACTATTTGCCACAGCGAGTGCTAGATATAGGAACTTTTTCGGGGGTTTGGGGAACTCTTTGGACCCACCCTGCTAAAATGCCTTAGTATTTCCTATAGCACCCTGTTATTATTCAGTATTCGTTACTAGTATTAGGCTGAGCGGTATGGTCACTTTCGGTTGTTTGTGTGTAGCAATGAACCAGCGAGTTTGTATGCAGCACAAAAACCAAAGCACAATTCATGGTAGGAAAAAATAATAATTTACTGAGAACTTGTGCAGGACAGAGCAATAAAGCACTATGTCAAGTAAATAATTTTCCTAGCATACGTTGTGATTTTATATGCCGCATACAAACTCCCGGGTTCACACAACAGCAATATAATATGATATATAAATACATATATATACACACACATTGCGTGCAGCCTATTCCCATTTCGTGTACATATTTGTGTGTTACACCCCTGGGCCTGTGTGTTTTCATGTCTAGTCCCAATGCCAGATTGTGTACGCAGTAGCCTGTGTTGCTGCAACAGCATAGGGACATCCTAATGTTGCTGTCTCAGAGCATGCTGAAGTGTTTGTTGCCGTCTCAGGGACAGTGTGTGTTGGGGCATGCAAGCCAAGAGACTGCCTCACCACCTGCACGCGTGTCCCGCTGTACCCATCACTGCAACCCCCGCTGTACCCATCACACACAGTGTGTGTGGGGGCAGGACTGCGCTTATAGTGCCGACGACAGCGACGCCGCTTCAAAACAAATGTATCAAAGCCGTCGCGTGCGCTTATAGAGGGAGCGGAGCGACGGAGCGGTGGAAGTCACTTCAATTTGATTTTTCCAGCGACTGTAGCGTGACGTTAGTGTCGCCGGCACTATAAGTGCGGCTCAAGCTGCAGGTTTTGGGGCTCCCGTTACTTGGCAGTGCCTCAGTGAGACTCTCTTGATGGAAAGCACAGGCCGGCGTGGTGTAGTAGTAGTAGCCTGCAGGCCTATGAGCAGAAGTAGGCCCCCGCCCCCTGCTCACCTTCTTGTAGTGCTTCCCGATCCACACCCGCACACCGTCCAGCTGGGACACGGTCTCCGGGCTCTCCCAGAACTTCGCCGCAGGCCCGCCATCCTTCTTCCTGGCCTGGGCCAGGGCTGCTCCTCCTCCGGCTGAGGCCGCCATGGAGTCCCCGTCCCGGCCTCCCTCCTCCTCTCGCAGCTCCTCCTCGGCCTCCTCCTCTTCTACCTCGTCTTCCTCCCCCTCTTCCTCCTCCTCCTCTCCGTCGTCTTCGTCCTCGAGCTCGCGGCTGCCCTCGCGCCGCGGCGCGTGTTGCTGCTGCTGATGACGATGATGTGGCGACTCGTGCGCGGTGTCCTCGCGCCGCGGCGCGTGCTGCACCTGGTAGTGGCGGTTGGGCTGGGGGTCTCGCGCCGCCGGGCTTCCGTCCTCGCGCTCCCCGCCCGCCGCTCCTCCTCCCTCTCCGTCCCCGCCGCCTACCGCTCCTCGGCGCCGCCTCCTCCGCCTCGGTCCTTGACCCGCCATCCTGCCTCCGTTACCGCTCCCGTCGCTGCTGCCGTTACATCCGCTCGGGGGTCCGGGCCCGACCTGCCTTTGTTTCATGTTCTTTATTTGACTCGCCTGGGAAACTGAATGAAGCGAAGCGCAGGATCGCCACTCCCCCCATCCTCTCTCACTCCGCCATAAACCACTCCCCCTTGTGCTAAGCCACGCCCACACACAGCATTCTTTATGGCGCCGCAGTTTGTCAGCCACACCCATAGCTTCTGTAAGCCACGCCCACATAAAAAACACTCCCCTCTTCTAGAGTAGCCACGCCCACTCGGTATTCCTTCATTCTATCAGGCCACGCCTCTCCAAGGCAACAATGTATCCGCTGTTGGTCTTTCTTCGCAACTCCTGAACAAGCTAAACTTTATTAACAACGTTGCTTCTGAGTGTTCGCGCGTGCGCCTTGCAAGGTGAAAGAGCGGGAAATGGTGTACAGTACTCGTGAAATGGAAGTCACCTCCCGGGGCCCTCAAATAAATATGTTTCTGCCACTATATAGTTATAATACTCAACTGTAGCAAAAAAGACGGTGTAAAACAGCGCTAGAGACAATATAAAAAGTGTACTTAATAAAATATTGAGTAAACAAACACTGGCAGCCAGGTAAATACTGACAGTACAGTCAGTCAGGGAGCATGGGGAAAAAAGAGGATACCTGCGCCGCAATGAATGTAAAACAAAAAGTCCAAACCATAAAGTGTAAAGTCCAAATGGAGTCCTTAAATAAACTGGTGATGAAGGAACAAGATACTGGACAATATCAGGCAAAACAGACTGGAATCGCGCTGATGATCTTCAAAGATGGAGACCGGAGCACTCTCACAGGCGTCCCCACGTGACAGGGGTGGAAGGGGAGTCACACGAACTGCGGGACTTCCGGGCGGATATGACGTCACGCCTCACGATACTCCCAGAGATAACGTTCCTCCTTCACTCCTCTTCTCCCACGGCTTCACCAGCTGTAATACAATGTCCTCCACGGGCCAGATGCAGCTCTAAAACACACAAAAACCTCCCGACGCGTGGGAGAAGAGGAGTGAAGGAGGAACGTTATCTCTGGGAGTATCGTGAGGCGTGACGTCATATCCGCCCAGAAGTCCCGCAGTTCGTGTGACTCCCCTTCCACCCTTGTCACGTGGGGACGCCTGTGAGAGTGCTCCGGTCGCCATCTTTGAAGATCATCAGCGCGATTCCAGTCTGTTTTGCCTGATATTGTCCAGTATCTTGTTCCTTCATCACCAGTTTATTTAAGGACTCCATTTGGACTTTACACTTTATGGTTTGGACTTTTTGCTTTACATTCATTGTGGCGCCGGTATCCTCTTTTTTTTCAATACTCAACTGTACCTTAAATATACCTAACTGTACCTTCAATTTACCCAACGTTACCCTAAATATACCCAACTACCTTAATATACTTAACAATACTCTAAATATAGCCAAGTGTACCCCAGATATAGCCAACTATACCCTAAATATAGCCAACAGTACCCTAAATATACCCAACTATACGTTAAATATGTGGAAAAACAAAGTTAATCCCTGTGTTTCAGTTAATAAAGACGCTGACTGGCACTGAAGAGTTTGAAGCACGGGAGCCTGGTTCAATTCCCGGTGTTGGCTCCGTGTGACCTTGGGCAAGTCACTTTATATCCCTGTGCCTCAGGCACCAAAACAAAGATTGTAAGCTCCACGGGGCAGGGATCTGTGCCTGCAAAATGTCTGTAAAGTGCTGCATACAACTAGCAGTTCTATACAAAAACATGCTATTATTATATATATATATATATATATATATATGTATATGTATATATATGTATGTATGTATGTAACGGGTATTCCCTTTCGTCTGACCCACCCAATCTCATATTGGCCCGTGTGGTCATGGTCGTGTCTGGTGGTGCACCTGTAGGCAACAGGACTCCTGAGTCTCCCGCATGATGGTATTCGGGGATTGTCAATCCAGACAGGCAGCTGAGGTAGTGTGTGCGCCTCCACCTCATCAGGGTCTATGCGTCCGCAGGAAGATGGTCCTGATGAAGAACTCCTTCTTGATGGTGCCGTCCACTGGAGAGTAACTTCACACTCACACAGTGGGGGTATCTTTGAACAGGGCATCTTTATTGATCTCGTATGGGCAACCTGCCCTTCACAGCCAGCTGTCTCAGCCGCACATATTGATTTGCTGTTCCTTTGATAGGTACGCCCTCCCAATTGAGTGGGATCCCCTCTCCCCGTAGGGAGATCACCTCTGTGCCAGGTCCCTGGACACAGTGTGGCTCCTATAAAGTCTGATGTAGAAATGGACCACTAGTTACTGCACTAGTGGAACCTTCCTTCCCAACGCACTCCAACAACTCAGCAACAACAACCCTCTAACTTTGGGCAGTGCTGTGCCTTATATACTTCAGGAACGGTCACAGCTCTGATGTCACTAACTGTGGACTCAGAGCATGTAGCCACTCCCACCCATACATAGGGCACCTCACCAGGGTGTGAGGGCAAACCTCCATGATTACTGCTGGCATCCCTGTAACTTACCAGGTTTACTGCCAGCAGGGGAGACAACTGCAGACCATTTTACATGCATGGCTACATATATACAAACAAAAAGCAGCAGCCAGCACTCCAAGCAACAAATGTAAAGTCAAAGTGCATGCTCCATAGAAATCAATATAGAAACCTTGTCTTCCCATAAGAGAAGGCACAAAAGCAGCAACACTCAGATATAGCAAAAAGACATGTATTAGCAGTGACAAAACAGCACACTATAAACCCAACGTTTCGGTCCTGGCACCCCCCTGAGGAAGGTCCTGAGGAAGGTCCTGCCAGGACCGAAACGTTGGGTTTATAGTGTGCTGTTTTGTCACTGCTAATACATGTCTTTTTGCTATATCTGAGTGTTGCTGCTTTTGTGCCTTCTCTTATGGGAAGACAAGGTTTCTATATATATATATATATATATATATATATATATATATATATATATATATATATATATACACACATATATTAATAATATTAATAAACATATGTAATTATTTCACTACAGAAGTGCCATATATTCATGATTTGTTATTATATCACTACAGGAGTGCCAGATATTCATGATTTGTTCATGTATTAATAAATATACATAGTAAAACCTAAGTCTGTAAGATAAAGGAGACTTTTGGTTACATTCTATCCATCACTATGTATATTTATTTCCCCATTTATTGTTAGCCCAATGGGAGAAGCACGGATTCACTTTGTTTATTCACTTATGTATGGCCAATTTTTTCACCAGCAGCATGCTCCTTACACGGAGAAGCAGTGAATATTATATATATGAGATGGAGATACACTTTATTATGTGTCTGAGCAAACCTCGGCTGTCCTATAATGATGACGTTTATATATATATATATATATATATATATATAATCCATATGCAATAAATAAGTTTTGGTGCTTATCCCATAAAGCAATAACAGACCATACGACACCGGTTGCAACACGACATCAAGGGACAGCACGCAGGCAAGTAAATCACGAACCTTCTACATTTGATAGAAGACACAAAAAACGACGTTTCGATCCCCCAGTGGGACCTTTCTCAAGGTGGTGCACCACCTTGAGAAAGGTCCCACTGGGGGACCGAAACGTCGGTTTTTGTGTCTTCTATCAAATGTAGAAGGTTCGTGATTTACTTGCCTGCGTGCTGTCCCTTGATGTCGTGTTGCAACCGGTGTCGTATGGTATATATATATATATATATATATATATATATATATATATAGACAAAAAAAAAGACTGCGCTCAACAGGTAATAAAGATCTGAATGTAGTTAATAAACAGTATTGATTGGCATATTTGATTGACTATACATAAATTGAATTCTAATAGAATAGCTGAATTAGTACTGGTATTTTCTAAACATGCTAAACTAAAATCAATGGGTGTAATTGTGGACCTGTATATAATTAAACTGAAATAGCTAAAACCCTAAATCACTAATACAAATACATGAAATAAGTGATATAATAATATAATAAAATACAAATTTCTATGAAAGAAAAAATATATATAAAAATAAAAATAAAAGGTAAAAATAAAAAATGAAAAATGAAAAAAGGGATTCAAAAATAGGATCTGGCAGCTCTCCACAAGGACCAACGACCTCCCAGGAATCTGCGAACAACAAAAAAAGAAAGCGCCCGATCCTAGTGCAATATGAAAAAAAACACTTTTAATACAAATCGATTAGGTCCAACAAAAATACACTCACAAACAAATAAAAGGTAAAAGCATGTTATGAGTATACTCATTCGCCTCCACGTGCTGCTGTAACTCCGTTTGTAGACTGCTCACTCTTGGGTGAAGTGTCTGCTTCTCCAGTAGCCCTTATCGGTGCAGGAACTGTGAGAGTCTCTGGAACCGTGACCCGGAAGTAGGATCAAATGCCAGGATGGTGGGTATAACCCTGAGGTTTGGTGTAGACTGGCAAGGAGTTTTTCCCTATAATGCCCACTTATATGAAGTACCCGGTTCTTGTACCTCTACTGGCAAACCGCTCCCTTCAAGAATAGAGCTCCGGTCTTTCCCGTAGTCCTCCGGTGGGTATAGGGGTTGGAACTGTAACCCGGAAGTGTAATCGCCCCCTCTGTGTAAACCGGATGCGGAGCAACGGATGTGCGACCCCGCTGTTGAGATCTTATTATACCGGCAAAGTTCCAAAGTCCTGACACAACTGTGCAATAATAAAAGGCAGCAAAACGGCAGCGAACGAGTATTAATAAAAACTGGTCTAGATACCAATAAAAAATCCTCCCTACGCGTTTCTTCACTCAAGGTGATTTCATCAGGGGACTACTACCACCGGAGGACTACGGGAAAGACCGGAGCTCTATTCTTGAAGGGGGCAGTTTGCCAGTAGAGGTACAAGAACCGGGTACTTCATATAAGTGGGCATTATAGGGAAAAACACCTTGCCAGTCTACACCAAACCTCAGGGTTATACCCACCATCCTGGCATTTGATCCTACTTCCGGGTCACGGTTCCAGAGACTCTCACAGTTCCTGCACCGATAAGGGCTATTGGAGAAGCAGACACTTCACCCAAGAGTGAGCAGTCTACAAACGGAGTTACAGCAGCACGTGGAGGCGAATGAGTATACGCATAACATGCTTTTACCTTTTATTTGTTTGTGAGTGTATTTTTGTTGGACCTAATCGATTTGTATTAAAAGTGTTTTTTTTCATATTGCACTAGGATCGGGCGCTTTCTTTTTTTGTTGTTCATATATATATATATATATATATATATATATATATATATATATATATATATATATGTTTTACATTTTCTGTTGAGCCTAATTAAATCCCTTGCAGCACGCTTCCAGTAGGCAACACTATTAGGGTGTGATTAATGTATTTAGCCAATCCACCTGCAACTGCTTATTGAGCAGCTTGTGGGAGGTTAGTCCCTCCTTTTCAAGGTATATAATCTTCCAGTAAGGTCCCTGTAGATTCACTTTTCACTTTACTTGTGTAGCTTACCTTCGGTGGGGGGAGGGTGCTGCCTGACTGATCGGCGCCTGCCGGAGCTCCTCCCACCGGATCGGTAGTGTGGGGGCAGCCATCTTGTTTCTCGCGTATGCGCAGTACAACGCGTTGCGCATGCGCAGTGGCAGAAGTGCGGTGACCATTTTAGGTGGCTCTGCATAGAGTACTGCAGTACTACAAGTCCCAGGATCCTCTAGGAGGAAGGGGATATGTTTGGCGCGAAAACACCCCTCGAGGCAGTCTGATGGAGGGAGGCAACAGAGCAGGTGGTATCCAGGGAGCTGTGCTTCCCTGGACTAGGCCTAGCTAGGCCCTAAGTCACCTCAGTGAAGTATTGCAGAGAAGGCCCCAGGTTGGGGCGCTTCCCCTCTATAACTATTAGTGCTGTTGCATTGGTGACCGGACGGCACTGCGGTCTGGGACCAGGCCACATAGACATTTACGTGAGACACTCCTGCTGGAGCTCACCCATGAGGCGGATCAGGACCCTAAGGTGTGAGGGGATTGGTGTCGGAGGCCCTGCTGCGTGGGATCTGATTGATCCTATTCCATCAGCTGAACCTGGATACAGGAGTGTCCAGGAAGGTATAATTGCACCAACGGTTCACAGGGGTAGCGCTACCTCATATTGGGTGGGACTGACATTGGGAAAGACACCAGGGTTATTGGTGCCACCGCACCCTCCGTACTTTGGGGGAACTACCAAGTGTTGGGCTATTGGGTGTACCCTGGGGGTTACCATTGTAATTGTTATTGCATATGTGTCAGTAGACATTAGTTATATACCTATGTGTGTATTATTCATTACTGTGTTGGTTCCAGTGAGGGGTTTATCCCGCCAACGCTGGGATCCCTCATGGGTGGAGGCGCTGCACAATAGGAGAAAGAGCTCACCCCGGGCTCCCAGTGGTGGAGGTTCAGGCCTCCTGTGAGCAACAGGTACAGCAGCACGCGTAGTCGCCCGCGTAGTTCCCATAGGCATAGGGGCTACACTTGCATACATGTAAGTATCTCCACTGGTATATACCAGTTTTTAACTGCACTAAGTTACATAAGCGTATGCTTAGTTTATAAACCCCTTCAGGGTATATTTCACAGAACATTTATATGCATTTAGCGTAGGGACCTGCTGTTGAGACTTACCTTGACGTGGTTAGCAGGCTTGTCATTATTTGATCAAAGGATGTAACCAAAAGTCTCATTTGTCTTACAGACTTAGGTCCCGCCATGTATGTACAGTATATTTATTTCCCCATTTATTGCTATCCCAATGGGAGAAGCACAGGGCTTCACTTTGTTGTTTTCACATATGTATGGCCAATCTTTTCACCAGCAGCATGCTCCATAGGCCCGTTCTATACTGCCTGCGGCCGTGCACACCTGCGTGCCGCATGCTTTTTTCCTGTTATAGAGCCGGGAGCTACAGGTAGTGTGTGTGTGTGTGTGTGTATATATATATATATATATATATATATGTGTGTGTGTGCATGGGTTGTGTGAGTGAAGAAAGTCGTAAATAAGATTTTTTTTAAAGAAAAAAGTTTAATAAGTATTTTTTTTTTATTTGTGCACTCATTGACACACACCTGCACACATCCACACACCTGCACACATCCACATACATACACACATCTCCACACACATACACACATCTCCACACACATACCCACATACACACATACATTTGAGCGCCGGTAGCGGCGCGAAATCATCCTTCCCACGTCTTCGCCGCTGTCTGTCGGCTCCCCGCTCCCTGCCGTGCGTGCGCGCGCATGGCCCTTGTATAGAAGGGCTGGCTGATCTATAACTGCCGTGCGTGCGCACAAGGTAGCACGCCCCCGCACTATAGAACCAGCCGTACACGGAGAAGTGCAGTGAATATATATATATATTTGTTATACGTTAAATATACCCAACAATATCCCTCAGCACACCCATTTATCTACGTGCACAGTTCCTTGTGCTTATTATGGAAGTCCGGAGCAATGTAGTTTACCCAGCCATTTTTTGTTGTTTATTCTGACATTTCTGTTATTTATTGTATCATTTATCCTGTCTGAGCAGTTATTTCTTCTGCACAAAGACCAGAGGCTGAAGTGTGATTGTACTAGGGGCTTTTTATATACCACTAGAATTTTTTAGACACAGTTCCTCTTTGTAAACAAAAGAAAATAATTAACACACATTCCCAGCTAGCTCAAACTCCCACACCCACCACATCATGAATATATATTTATGTCAACAAGAGAGCTACTGAGCGTGGCAATTGTATACAGTACAACAAAAGACAGGGGAGCCCAATGCTACATCCAATTGACAAAACATATAAAGTAATAAGTGTAGCCAGGTCACCCTTTGCCCCCTGCGACCCCCTCGGGAGCCTCCGTGGGCACAAGCAATGCTGGGTACTGCCGGAGGCCAGCGGCAGACCCGACGGCCATCCCAAGGGTGGGGGCCGTTGCAGGGAGCGGTGCGCTGTCTCCGCGAGCGGGCCGGTTGCCGGGGACGCGATCGGGCCGTTGCTAAGGCCGCGGTCGCGTCTCTAAGGTCCCGGCGGCCGGCGAGGAGAGCGCCGCCATTGCGCTTCAAGTCGCGCATGCGCAGTGATCGCGCGAGGGCAGGAGAGCCCCAGATAGGTCGCGCATGCGCAGATAGGGGTAGGGAGCTAAGGCAGCTCTTCGGAGGTCGCGCGAGAGTAGGGAAGCATAGGGAGAGCTTGAGGCGGCCATTAGGAGTTAGTGTAGGCAGAGGGGAGGAACGCACGCGGTCCCAATGTTATTGTAGGGGCCTCGGGACTACAATTCCCATGAGGCATAGCGAGGCAGGCACCAGGTGCTTGATAGGAGCCAATAGAGATGTAGGACTGCCCTGGAGGAAAAGAGATACATTTCCCGGGCTTTGCATGAGTCACGTCAGTCAGGAAGAAGCAGAGCAAGGAGGCAGACAAGGGAAGGAGGTAGGGTGAAGGAGAGAGGGACTCCCCTGTATTAGGCCAGCACCCCCTTGGTCAGAGATAGCTCAGCTCCCCAGTAAGGTGAGTGTTGCCAGGGGCAGCCCTCAGGTTAGGGACCCTGCCACTTACATTAGTGGGAGCTGAGAGAAGGAAGTCTGCAGTTATAGAGTTGGAGTCAGGGAGCTGTGAGGGAAGTAGGGTGTAGGGAGCGAGTGCAGCTTCTGCCCCATATAGGTACCTACACTCCAGGTAGACCCCAACTCCCCACTAGTTGGGTGGGTAACTGTTCAGAAGGTGATAGAGAGTTGGAGCTAGGGAGCTGTGAGGGAAGAAGGGTGCGGGGAGTGAGAGCAGCTCCTGCACCCCATAGGTACCCACACCCCAGGTAGGCCCCAACCCCCCCCCCGCTAGCGTAGTGGGTTAAGTACTGAGGGAGGCCCAAGATAGGGACGCTGCCCTTAGTGTTGTTTAGAGTGCTGCATTGTCAGGGTCACAGCGAGCAGTGCTGTAAGGTCTGATAGGCAGGCACCTTGTTGCGCAGCACGTTGGCTGCAGCCTCCAGTGAGTTACAGCTTGCTGCGGTAGGCGCTGGGACTAGTCAGAGAGTAGTGGGTCTGGAGAAGGGCTATAGCTGTTCTAGTCACCTTGAGGTAGCGCTAGGGGTAGGATGCCTGAAGGGATAGCCTGTTAACGAGGTCAGGAATTCTGGAGAGGATCTGCACTAGGCTAGCCAACAGTAGGTAGACGCCCAAGTACTGCATGGAAGAGTACTCTAGTCCATTCCAGATCACTTACCGAAGGGACTTGGGTAGTTGGGGGAGTGGGACAGGTCATTACCCCTGCAGGCCCTAGGAGTTCCCCAAGCCACTACAGGTTGCTGTACTACAGGGACAGGCCCTAGGTTAGGGTTCCTGTCACGTTAGTACCATTTATATAGATAGGGACACAGCGGCTGCTGTTGTTCCTGTGGAAGCGGTTGGACCCACGTTGGGGTCCACAGAGACGATTCCAGAGTGGGACCGCCCTAGTGGTCCGCACGTGCAAGGAGTTCGGTTGGAGGATCAGACGGATTCATCACACGTCTGACCCTTTGAGAAGTTTGTTGCTGACCCGAGCACCGGAGTGCTCGGCAGGTATTATACCATCACATGTGCACCAACAGGCCTAGAGGTTCTTAGTGACTGCGCAGTCACCCATTGACTATCTCTGTAGGAGTACGGGACATTGGGTGGGGTTCTTGGGACACTGGGTGGGATCACCTAGTGTTTGGGAATCGTCCTGCGAGACGTCACTGTTAGTGTCTCACCGTGAGAGAGACACAGGTTATCATTATTATTCGTTAGTAAAGTCCTTAGTTATATAATCACTGTGTGTGTGGTTTCTGATTGGGTTCCTATGTAGGGTAATTCTACACTTCCATAGAATCCTACACAGGTGGAGGCGCTGAAAGAAGATTCGTTCCAGAGGATTCACCCCAGGCTCTCATTAGCGGAGGCTCAGACCTCCTGTGAGCCTGCAGGTATACGCACCACACCGGTAACACCACATGTTCTACTCACCCACACTACATATGAGATTGGGTGGGGTGGAATACCCGTTACATTTGGAGGCGCTGCTGAGAGACACCTGGGGTGCCCTGTCCATTTTTTCCAAATTGTCCCGTCCCTATTTTTGTCACCATGTTTGTGAAGTCCGGAGACGAGGTCCTGGCCTGGGCTTTGAGGCAATACCTAGACCCTGGACAGGTAGTGGCGGTAGGAGGCATTCCCGTAACTATACCCAAAATGAAGGTTCGGGAGTATATGTGTAAAATTCCTGAGTGGCCATGGACATGTGTCTTAGATGAGGAGCAAGATCCCACGTCCACATGGAAGACCATTCTTTTTGTAGTAACCCACATTGAGAATATATGCCTGGCAAAGGCACCGTCCGCACTGTTCATGCCCGGGGGCCCCTCAGAAGGGTACCCCCTAGTCTACGCAGACCAAGCAGGATGGCGTTTCCCGCCAAATCAGGAGAGCGCACGTGCTGCTGACTGCCAACCTGCACAGCAAGATGTTGCAACAATCTGTCCGGGATTGGCGCGAAAATCAGAGCCCCTCCCCAGTGATGTGAGTGACTCAGAGCAGAGCCAGAACTACTCACTTGTAGAAAGTGCCCTTCCTACAGATTCCACCAGGGGGAGCAAACACTGTAATCTGCAACCATACGTTGACGCCGTGCTAGACTGTTTGATTTCTGAAGAGGTGTATTCCGATGTTGCGGACCCTGCTGTGGGCCCGTGTGCCCTTCGATGGTCAGTCAGACCTACTGCAGAGGTACCATCGGTCCTAGGCTTGGGACCAGTACCTACAGACAACAAGGGTGAGTCGACTGCCCCAGGGGTGTTGGGGGTGAGCCTCCAGGTGACCGCGGAGCACGATGGCTCCTTAAGTCTGGTCGCCCGGGCGAAGGGCTCCCCTCTGCATCGCGTCCTGGCGGAGGTGTCCTCATTAGAAGATAGCTGTCCAGTGGTGCGAGTGGACCAGTGCCCACTGCCTATTGTGCCAGAAGAAGAGAAACCCATCGCAAGCCAGCCGAGTGGTAAGGAACCCCCTTGCCCCCCACAGGCTCCGATGGAGGTGGCCGTGAAGAAGGCCAGAGTTGCGGCTTCTGAGCGGAGTGTGAGCCCGTGTGCTCCGACACAAGTGGTCCCAGGACTGGGATCCAACGCTCCCGAAGTTCGAGTCAGTGAGTGGGCTGTCCCAGAAGAGTTGGGGACAGGTCCCGATACCACCAAGGTGGGAACTGACAGCGTCCCCGAGGACCTGTTGGACACCGTGAATCACCGCAGTGGTAAGGTATCTACCCTTTACCCCCTGCCAGGTGAAACAGAGACTTTGCTGAAAGAGAAGCGGCCCATCCGCCAAGTAGTGGACCGTGGGAAAGGTCTTGGCCGCCTGGCCTGCTGTTTCCAAGGCGTGGATGACCAGGTAAAGACCGGGTTGAAAGACACTGTGCTATTCCTTCCACCAGGGGGAGGAAGTAGTACTGAACCAGTGACTGTCACCCCAGAGTGTGCTCTTCAAGAGAATTTTCTGGGAGAGGCTCACGGACGCAAAAGTGAGGTACCCCCACCTGATCAGTTAGGGGCACCCCACAAATGGTCTCAGCTAGCCTCGGGAATTATGGGGTGTGATGTGACATGTGTTGGTGAGGTTAAAGCCGATCTGTTAAGTGTACGGGGTATGCCATGCCATTTGTCAGTGTGTGAAATTGTGCCCTGTTATGTCGTTCCCCAAGCGAGGGCGTTGGGTGTTTCACCAGGGGGAGAGTGTAGCCAGGTCACCCTTTGCCCCCTGCGACCCCCTCGGGAGCCTCCGTGGGCACAAGCAATGCTGGGTACTGCCGGAGGCCAGCGGCAGACCCGACGGCCATCCCAAGGGTGGGGGCCGTTACAGGGAGCGGTGCGCTGTCTCCGCGAGCGGGCCGGTTGCCGGGGACGCGATCGGGCCGTTGCTAAGGCCGCGGTCGCGTCTCTAAGGTCCCGGCGGCCGGCGAGGAGAGCGCCGCCATTGCGCTTCAAGTCGCGCATGCGCAGTGATCGCGCGAGGGCAGGAGAGCCCCAGATAGGTCGCGCATGCGCAGATAGGGGTAGGGAGCTAAGGCAGCTCTTCGGAGGTCGCGCGAGAGTAGGGAAGCATAGGGAGAGCTTGAGGCGGCCATTAGGAGTTAGTGTAGGCAGAGGGGAGGAACGCACGCGGTCCCAATGTTATTGTAGGGGCCTCGGGACTACAATTCCCATGAGGCATAGCGAGGCAGGCACCAGGTGCTTGATAGGAGCCAATAGAGATGTAGGACTGCCCTGGAGGAAAAGAGATACATTTCCCGGGCTTTGCATGAGTCACGTCAGTCAGGAAGAAGCAGAGCAAGGAGGCAGACAAGGGAAGGAGGTAGGGTGCAGGAGAGAGGGACTCCCCTGTATTAGGCCAGCACCCCCTTGGTCAGAGATAGCTCAGCTCCCCAGTAAGGTGAGTGTTGCCAGGGGCAGCCCTCAGGTTAGGGACCCTGCCACTTACATTAGTGGGAGCTGAGAGAAGGAAGTCTGCAGTTATAGAGTTGGAGTCAGGGAGCTGTGAGGGAAGTAGGGTGTAGGGAGCGAGTGCAGCTTCTGCCCCATATAGGTACCTACACTCCAGGTAGACCCCAACTCCCCACTAGTTGGGTGGGTAACTGTTCAGAAGGTGATAGAGAGTTGGAGCTAGGGAGCTGTGAGGGAAGAAGGGTGCGGGGAGTGAGAGCAGCTCCTGCACCCCATAGGTACCCACACCCCAGGTAGGCCCCAACCCCCCCCCGCTAGCGTAGTGGGTTAAGTACTGAGGGAGGCCCAAGATAGGGACGCTGCCCTTAGTGTTGTTTAGAGTGCTGCATTGTCAGGGTCACAGCGAGCAGTGCTGTGAGGTCTGATAGGCAGGCACCTTGTTGCGCAGCACGTTGGCTGCAGCCTCCAGTGAGTTACAGCTTGCTGCGGTAGGCGCTGGGACTAGTCAGAGAGTAGTGGGTCTGGAGAAGGGCTATAGCTGTTCTAGTCACCTTGAGGTAGCGCTAGGGGTAGGATGCCTGAAGGGATAGCCTGTTAACGAGGTCAGGAATTCTGGAGAGGATCTGCACTAGGCTAGCCAACAGTAGGTAGACGCCCAAGTACTGCATGGAAGAGTACTCTAGTCCATTCCAGATCACTTACCGAAGGGACTTGGGTAGTTGGGGGAGTGGGACAGGTCATTACCCCTGCAGGCCCTAGGAGTTCCCCAAGCCACTACAGGTTGCTGTACTACAGGGACAGGCCCTAGGTTAGGGTTCCTGTCACGTTAGTACCATTTATATAGATAGGGACACAGCGGCTGCTGTTGTTCCTGTGGAAGCGGTTGGACCCACGTTGGGGTCCACAGAGACGATTCCAGAGTGGGACCGCCCTAGTGGTCCGCACGTGCAAGGAGTTCGGTTGGAGGATCAGACGGATTCATCACACGTCTGACCCTTTGAGAAGTTTGTTGCTGACCCGAGCACCGGAGTGCTCGGCAGGTATTATACCATCACATGTGCACCAACAGGCCTAGAGGTTCTTAGTGACTGCGCAGTCACCCATTGACTATCTCTGTAGGAGTACGGGACATTGGGTGGGGTTCTTGGGACACTGGGTGGGATCACCTAGTGTTTGGGAATCGTCCTGCGAGACGTCACTGTTAGTGTCTCACCGTGAGAGAGACACAGGTTATCATTATTATTCGTTAGTAAAGTCCTTAGTTATATAATCACTGTGTGTGTGGTTTCTGATTGGGTTCCTATGTAGGGTCATTCTACACTTCCATAGAATCCTACACAGGTGGAGGCGCTGAAAGAAGATTCGTTCCAGAGGATTCACCCCAGGCTCTCATTAGCGGAGGCTCAGACCTCCTGTGAGCCTGCAGGTATACGCACCACACCGGTAACACCACATGTTCTACTCACCCACACTACATATGAGATTGGGTGGGGTGGAATACCCGTTACATTTATAGCCCTGGTAGGTTTGGGCTATTATTCTGTCCTCCTTCTGTGCAATAATACCTGGTAAGGGCAGGTTTGCCAGGAGTTAAGGTGGGTTCTCCCCACTCACTGCAGATCAGTGAGGCAGAGAATGCAGTGCAGTCAGGCCTGTGTCCAATAAGGGACGGGGGCGGGCTCTTGTTGTATCTGTCTTAATGATCTGCATTTCCTGTATTGAGTCAGTTGCTCCTACCCTGAGAGGAGCTGAGTCTTACATAACCGAGCTGTCAGGGACCTGGCAGACTTGAGGCCCTCCCCCTGGGAGAGGCTGGTAGACTGTTCCCACTACTCTGATAGGGGGTAGTGGAAGAGCTAGGCCTGCTTCCAGGGCCCTGACTGGGAGTGAAAGGCCAGGGTCATTCTGAGAAGTACTGCTGTGTTACTGTGTTCCTGTACTGCTGTGTATGCTGTTCCAGTGAATGCTGTTGGTGCAATAAAGTGTTCCTGATTTATAAAGAAGCGGTTGTGAGACTGGAATCTCTCATCCCTGAGTGGGACGTTCTATTCCAGGGATTCCACCCCATATCCTGGGGCCTGCAATAGATGGAGGCACTGTCACCGTGAGTACGTACTAGGTATGTCCCCAGAAGCCTGTCCTGACCTTCCCCATAATACCATCAAGCGGGAGACTCAGGAGTCCTGTAAGCCAGCAGGTGCGCCACACTATTATGCCTTGTAACCAGAGCAGCATTTCCCCTAGGAGACCCTATTTGCGATTGGGTGGGGGAATACCCGTTACAATTGGAGGCACTGCTGAGATAATCAGGACAGGCTTTCAGCGACACAAAACAGAAAGATTGAAAGTATGCTTCCAGAACAAGTGCTGCTGAAAGGGGGAAGTCTAGGGGTAGTCAGGAGAACGACAAACCTCGCAAAGAACGCCTTAGACTGCCCTAAAGGGTGAATAGGTCTGGAGACAAGGCTATTGCTGTTCTAGTCAAACCTGAGGCGGGTAGTCAGGATGCCTAGGGGGTGGCCTGGTTAACGCAGTTAAGAGGGACCCCTGGATAGGATCCACGATACTGGCAGCCAAGAGGGGGAGACACGAGTACTGCACAGGGAAGAGCCCAGAGTACTACTAGCCAGTAGCCAGACTATGAACCGCAGAGCACGTGTATGGACTGTCATCGTGTGCAGTATACAAAGAAAGAGTTTTGCCTAGCCTGGGGTATGCTGATTTTACCACTTGCCAGAAGCTACATGTATTGCAGTATTCACAAGAGAGCGAGTTCCCTGCCAAGCAGTGAGGGTTGCACTACAGTGAAAATTGTGGGTTCACCTAAGATGGCGGCTGCTATATGCGATAGTGCACCGCGCGGTGCGAAGAAGCTAAAATGGCGGTTCCCGCCGAGTCTGGATGGCACACGTGCTGCGTGCAAAAAGACTGTGAGCAGAGTAATTGCAGAGATTTGGCCGGGTCTGGCGCGAAAGCTAGAGCCCCGCCTATGTGCAGGAAGTGGCACGAAAGCAGGAGCCGCGACCCCCTGTCCTGTGACTGGCTCAGCAAAGAATCCACGTCATGAGGTAACACCCAGTGACCCTCCTCTAATCTCCACCAGAGGGAGGGGTCACAGTGAAAGCCAGAGTCACGCCTTACTACCGAGTGCCCCTCCTCTAATCTCCACCAGAGGGAGGGGGCACAATGAGAGACAATCCCAGAGCTTTACCCAAACTGAAGGAGGAGCTGGATGCGAGCTTCCGCAACCTCAGACTGATGGAACATGGCGGGCCAGAGGAGTGAGTTACCCCTTTCTTTTGTGCCCGTGTATACATAAAGTAAGAGCAGGCGATATGGACTTTGCCTATTACTCGCTGCCAGAAGGTTTCCTGGATGTACTCACTGATGGGATCACAAGCTTGCGGTGTTTGGGCCCTGACTGTGTATGCCTGGGAGAAGACCTTGTTTGGGGGGCTATTTTCTTTGTGAATGGGGCAAGCCATCTTGTGTCTAGCCCGCTAATGTCTACCATTGGGGTGTACCAAGCCCCGATGGCTGAGACAAGGCCCGAGCCAGTTCCAGAGACCCAAATGCTACCAGGTGAGGTGATCGAACCTGACGAGGCCAGAGACGGTCCTCTGGTGTCAGCAAAGCCTGATGACCCAGCGGTTATGCTATGCAATGTGGGCCATGTCGATGCTACCCAAGTGGAGGGCCCGTGCGCCCCAACAAACGTTCCAGGGGGTCCGTGCACCCCGGTTCCAGAGGCGGAACTCACGATGGTGGAACCCACGGAAGAGACTGTGACTGCCCAGGGAGGATGGGGATCGCTATCGCTGGTGGTGCAGAAGCGGGACCGCTTCGTGCCGATTGCCGCTAGTGACGGCGAGGGGCCCCAATGTTATTCCCCTGCGGAGATGTCCCTACCTGCCTCGTTGGCCGACGAGTGTGATAGCAGTTCAGCGGGGGTGATGCGCCTACCGGTGGACCCCTACAGCGGTGCTGCAAGAAGAGAGCCACTTATCTGTGATGTGGAGCAGGCTCCGATGGAGGAGGCCTTAGAAGAGGCCCCGACCAAGGCTGCGTTGGAGGAGTCCGGAGACGAGGCCCATCCTAGTGCCTACTTCCGCATAAAGGACATCGTTGACCTCCCGGTACCCCGTCCTGCGGATGGCGTACTTCCTGTGCGGGACCTGACACAAGATGAGGCGACCTCGCGAGAAGATGACGTCACTTACAAGGCGACTTCCGGAGCGGGCTGGGACTGTGCTGCGACCGCTCCGGTGAGTAGCGCCCTCTCCAGGCGAGAAATGGACCACTACATTTACAGGGTGGTAGACCGAGGGAAACGCTGGCCTGTCGTGGCTGCGTCCAAGCAGCCAACGTTCCCTGCGGTAGGCCGTGGCCTAGCTGAAGCCAAGGACTTTGCCCCGGACACTGTTGCTTCCTATGCCCCAGTCTCTGGCCCCATTACCCCTGCCATTGCCCCTGTCCCTGTCCCATCTGGTTCGGATTTCAGATACAGTCACCACGGGTCACTGGGTGAACATGGGGTCCCCAAGCCATTCACTGATTACAAGGACTGGGTGGGTTTGGTTCAGGACTCTGGGGATTTGGGTAATGATGTTGTTCATATTGTGCCTTACATCTCCAGGAGATGCCTTGAGAAAGTGTATGGACATGATCCTCTCCGACCATTAGCACCCATGTCTAAATTATGGGATGATTGTAGGTGTCCAGTATGCCACCCAGAGTGTTATGGTACTTCTGATCTAAACCCAGTGGACCATGCTGTGCGCAGGCCACCCAAAAAGGGTATAGCTAGTACAAGTATATATATATCCTGAGGGTAGGGTAGTAAAGGAACCTGACCCCAGGCATTACTGTTAGTAGCAGATTCCCCACGTTGGGAGTAATCCTAGTTATTTTGTGTCACCACCAGAGGAGGGTGTATAACCTGCAAATGTAATAACACTGTATTATGGTGAATAATATGTCATGTTATTTTGTTTTGTATAGGTTGTTCACCTGCAGGATGGACACGCAAATTTAGGTCCAAGTGGGGACCATTGGATTCCACCAGAGGGAGAGTATAGCCCTGGTAGGTTTGGGCTATTATTCTGTCCTCCTTCTGTGCAATAATACCTGGTAAGGGCAGGTTTGCCAGGAGTTAAGGTGGGTTCTCCCCACTCACTGCAGATCAGTGAGGCAGAGAATGCAGTGCAGTCAGGCCTGTGTCCAATAAGGGACGGGGGCGGGCTCTTGTTGTATCTGTCTTAATGATCTGCATTTCCTGTATTGAGTCAGTTGCTCCTACCCTGAGAGGAGCTGAGTCTTACATAACCGAGCTGTCAGGGACCTGGCAGACTTGAGGCCCTCCCCCTGGGAGAGGCTGGTAGACTGTTCCCACTACTCTGATAGGGGGTAGTGGAAGAGCTAGGCCTGCTTCCAGGGCCCTGACTGGGAGTGAAAGGCCAGGGTCATTCTGAGAAGTACTGCTGTGTTACTGTGTTCCTGTACTGCTGTGTATGCTGTTCCAGTGAATGCTGTTGGTGCAATAAAGTGTTCCTGATTTATAAAGAAGCGGTTGTGAGACTGGAATCTCTCATCCCTGAGTGGGACGTTCTATTCCAGGGATTCCACCCCATATCCTGGGGCCTGCAATAGATGGAGGCACTGTCACCGTGAGTACGTACTAGGTATGTCCCCAGAAGCCTGTCCTGACCTTCCCCATAATACCATCAAGCGGGAGACTCAGGAGTCCTGTAAGCCAGCAGGTGCGCCACACTATTATGCCTTGTAACCAGAGCAGCATTTCCCCTAGGAGACCCTATTTGCGATTGGGTGGGGGAATACCCGTTACATAAGTATAAAGTTTAAATACTTCAATAATAATAATTACTTGTTTATTTAGTTAAACCCTTTGGCCAAAGCGTCACAAGCCTGCATACCACGTCAAGATATAATCAAAATTAATGCAGGTCCTACACTACAATGTGAACCCTTCCTTTTACCTCTGTATGAGGGGAAAGAACCGTAGTAAGTCCTGTTCTTGCAGCAAAGTGAAAAGGTCTCCCAAGTTTAACTAAATAACCAAGTAAAGATTATTATTATTGAAGTATTTAAATGTTATACTTATTACTTTATATGTTTTGTCAATTGGATGTAGCATTGGGCACCCCTGTCTTTTGTTGTAAAGAAAATAGTATTTATTTAGGATACGGTCCATAGAGCTATGCACCAATTTTCTAACAAACGTGGCAATATTGTGGTCAGACATTACCACTACCCTTTTACAGCCACGCTGAACACTAACAAATAACCATCAGTGACCACGGCTAGTGCTTTAATTTTTATTTTTTTAAATGGCAATAATTGACACAACACTAGCTGAATCACAGGGAGATCTTATTCTGTGAGTATATTATGAGTTTAAGTACCTAAATCTATGTGATGAACACTTTTTAAAATTTATTTTTAACAAAAATTAATATATATTTTGTTAATAATTTTCAAAGTTCCTTTGTAAAGACAGTGAGCTGAGATTTGGGAGGCGTTTGATTTCCTCTGGCTGCTCCCTTTTATGTGATATCACCATGGGGTGCACATATGTTCAAGAAAAAAAAGGTACGCAAAGCGCACCGCAGGATTACTAAAATGAAATTTTAATACAATAAATATAGCCCAATATAGGGACTACACAGCACATATATGCTACAAAAAGTCCTGAAGAAGCACGTGGTGCGAAACGCGTAGAGGTCACAGGAGGTTGTTCTGCACATGTGCACGCCGGCTGGAGGAACGCTGCCTTCGAGTGAGAGTGGAGTGCTACATCTGTGGTGCGGTCACGACAACCGGATCCTTTACGTGGTCGCGCTTGCTGTACACTTCCCCTCACGTGTCAGTGCACCTTCCCCTCAGCGTGCTGGTTTCACCTGGGTGTCTTGAGGCTTTTATTTATTAGCTGTCTTGCATTGCTGGTCTTTCTGTGCCCCACATGATGTGTTCTCATATGTGAACCTCTCTTGGGGGTGTTCCCACTCACGTGGTCATTTCTGTGCTTGTGGGATTGTTTATTGTTTGTTTTTTGTATATTCTATGTAAGGGGGTCACCCCCGGTTCCCCTGATCTTCCTTTGCCCCCTGCCTTACCCCTGTGGCAGTGGGGGAAGGGGACGGAGACTTCTCCCGGCGGGCACCGCCATCTTGGTTGCGGCGCGAGGTTTGCGCAATGCGCAGAGGTTGGCCAGGGTAGCGGTGGCCATCGCCAGTGTGCCGGAGCTCTGGGAGGTTGCGCAGGCGCAGTTAAGTGTAGAGGCGGCCATTACAGCGTCGCACATGCGCAGTAAAGATTGCGCACGCGGTCCCCATAGGAAAGAGCTGTGCCAAGGACTACAATTCCCAGCAGCCTCTGGGGACTGCACTTTCACCCTGGTCACAGGCAGCATTGAAGCCAATAGAGCTGGCAGATTCTCATGCTGCAGAGTTGCAACAATGTTGTGTGCAGACAGGGTTTTTGTCAGTTGGATCCAGGAAGAGATTGGGGAAGGTAGTGTAAACAGAGCAGGGCTCTGCTGTACTAGGCCAGAGAAACCCCAGGCAGGCCCCACTCCCCACTAGGTTAGTGGGTAAGTTCATAGGGTAGGCCCCTAGGTTAGGGACCCTGCCCCTAGGTGCGTGTGAGGTGCAGCCTTGTCAGTGTCACGGCTGTCAGTGCTGTGAGTGCTGACAAGAAGGCATAGTGTGTGTGCAGCCGTTTGCTGCAGGTACCAAGCAGGTTGCAGTGCGTTGGATGCAGTGCGTTGCTGCAGGTACAGTTAGTGCAGTGGGTTGCTGCAGGTGCTGGGAGTATTAGTTAGCAGTCAGGACCGGGAAGAGCTAGGGGAACGGATTAGGCCAGTAACCCCCTAGGCCCCAGATAGGTCTTCACTCCCCAGCTTGTGGTGCTACAGGGACAGGCCCTAGGTTAGGGACCCTGTCACAGTAGTACTAGTGTTAGATAGGGACACAGCGGACGCTGCGCTCCCCGTGAAGAGACTTGGGCTCAAGTCTGTAGCCCCAGAGAAAGAGACAGAGACTATCTCCAGGGTGGGATCGCCCCTGGCGGGCCCCGTGCGTGGAAACAGCGGATCAGACGGGATCACCAAGCGGCAGATCCTTTTCGAAGTTGCTTGCAGGCCCGAGTGCAGGAGCGCTCGGCAGGTATCTTCCTATGTGCACCAACGTATCCTAACATATCACAACTACACATAGTGGCAGCGCTAACCACGGGACAAAGGGGTTGGGCTGTGGACACAGTGTGGGGATACACGGTGACTGTGGGGTTACTCCCTATGGGGAATGTTATAAGTGTGTGTTATTGCCTGCATATATATAAAGTGGTTATATACATTCCTGTGTATGTGGTTATTGTATATGCGGGTCCTGTGTAGGCAACCTTCTACATCCCTAGAACCCTGCACAGGTGGAGGCGCTGAAACCGAGAACGTTCCAGAGGATTCACCCCAGGCTCTCACTAGTGGAGGCTCAGACCTCCTGTGAGCCTGACAGGTATACTGCACCACACCTGGTAACACATAGGTTTCCACCCACACACACGGTATCTGTGATTGGGATAGAGGGAATACCCGTTACATGTATTTATTTTTCACTGTGGTGTGGTCTTGTGTGAAGACCTTTTTTGTAGCATAAATGTGCTGTGTAGTCCCTATATTGGGCTATAATTATTGTATTAAAATTTAATTTTAGTAATCCTGCGGTGCGCTTTGCGTACCTTTTTTCTTTGTTTCTATTGGGAGACTCCCCCTTCGTTGGGGGTACTCTCCTTTTATAGGGGCCCTTTGAGGAGTGACCCCTTACGTGTTAGCTGAAGGGGATTACATCACTTCATTTGACTGACACCTCGAGTGCAGAAACCTTATTTGCTGTGCTGCACATATGCTACCTGTGGTTCTAACAGGGACAGGGTGAGCTTGCTAGAAGTTCAGTGCACACTAGATTGGCAAGGCAAAAAAAAAATGTTAATTCTTTTCCAAAGAAAGCAAACAGCCAAACAGTTGCTTTAAAGCAGTAATCCCCCCCCCCCCAAATAAGTATCTTTTTAAATCTTAAGCTTATCCATGCGCCCGATGTCCGACACCCTGCCAGTTTACCACATTTTTGTTGTTTATTTTGTGCCAGTTTTGACACACAAAAACCACAAACACGGCCACGGGGGGAGGGGGAGCACCAACCTATTGGCCTCTTAGCGGAGCCCTGACACTGCCGCCATTTTGTGCTCGTTGGCCACATACTGGCCAGGTGGTCCCTGGACGCTGAGGGACCACGGAGCAGCTTCGCGCTGTTTGTCTTAATTTATGGAAGACCGTTGCATTAAGTTGTTTTCAAAATATATTTTTTTACGAACAGGGTTTGCACTTAAAATTGTTTTTTTTTAAATATTTGTGTGTGGAGTTGTATTTGTCGGCCATTGCAGTCGGAATCCTTTTGCGGCCGTTACAATGTTCTCAGGACATCACAGAAACGGCTCATGACATCCTGAGAACGTTATTAGCTTTTTGCTCGTTCTCCGGGGGGGAGGGGATACGAGTGCTGAACGCAATCTGAATGGACGCTTTGACCATGTGATCACTACCGAAGCGATCACGCGGGCGCAATCCTGGAAGTCGGGTGGCACCGCTGGTGTTGCTTGGATTTCCAGAAGCAAAATGAATGCCAACTCATTTGCCTATCAGTGTTACCGTATGTTTATCTCTCCCTTGTTTAACACATTATACCACTTTGTCGTTCACAGCTTGTTTTGCCATGCATGGCAGGTCCATGCCTTAGAACAGGGGTGCGCGGAAACTGGGGGGCGTGACATTTTCTTAGGGGGAGGGCGCTGCACTTACAGAGGGCGCTGCGCTTACAGAGGCCTCACGCTCTTCCCCACAACATTTAAATTAAATGCTGTTGGAGCGCGCAAGGCCTCTGTGTGCCCCCTACCTTGACTCCAGTGGCTTCTGGCAACACAACATTAAATGCCGGAGAAAAGGTAAGGGGTGTGAGGGGTGCACAGCCCAAAATATTCGCTCACCCCTGCCTTAGAACAGGGCGCTCAACTCCAGTCCTCAAGGCCCCCCAACAGGTCAGGTTTTCAGGATATCCCAGCTTCAGCACTGGCACGTACGCTCTCCCAAGCTCGGCACTTGGGGAGACGAAGAAAATAGATTTTGAAGTGCTCTCAGCAGCAGTCAATGCAGTCAATGCAGTCAATGCAGTCAATGCACACAAACAAACATTACACACAGAAATAGCCCCAATCCACGCCACGTCGCCCCCCCCGCTCGCGCTTGCAAAATGATGCAGGACAGCCTGCGCTCATGCGTGGAGTGTTGGTGACGTCACCGCTCTCAAGCATAAGCGCGCTCAGCAGCAGCGCGGCCGCAGCCCGAGGAGGAGACAGTATAAACACTTATACGGAGCAGTGTTATACTTACTGCTGACCCAAGTTTAAGGTCAAATCTTCTGCTTATCAGTCAATATTGTAATATTGTCCGCAGTTCTTCTGCATTGACACTTGGTGTCACTAAACACCACGTTATGTATCCCAGGGGTGCTCAACTCCAGTCCTCAAGCCCCCCGACCACCCCTTCCCCCCAACAGGTCAGGTTTTTAGGATATCCCAGCTGCAGCACAGGTAACAATCAGAAGCTGTCAAAGACAGAGCCTCTGAGCTACCTGTGCTGAAGCAGGGACTGATTTAGCTACCTGTGCTGAAGCAGGAACTGATTGAGCTACCTGTGCTGAAGCAGGGACTGATTGAGCCACCTGTGCTGAAGCATGTGTAGCCAGGTCACCTTTTTCTCCCTGCGACCCCCCCCCGGGAACCTCCGTGGCCCGGAGCGATGTCGGGTGCTGCCGGAGGCAAGCGGCAGACCCGACGGCCATTCCGGAGGGTGGGGGCCGAGGAGGGAGCAGCGCGTCTTCCCCTGCAGGTTGCCGGTTGCCGGGGACGCGATCGGGCCGTTGCTATGGTTGCGTCGCTAAGGTCCCGGCGGCTCGGTAATCCTGGCGGCGCCATTGCTCTGCGCGTTGCGCATGCGCAGGGGATATTAAGAGCCAGAGGCCCCCGAGCAGCTCGCGCATGCGCGGAGGGAACTTCAGGGGCAAGGAAGAATCGCGCGAGAGGTAGGGAGACAGTGAGGCGGCCATTAGCTGCTCGCGCATGCGCAGGAGAGGCACGCACGCGGTCCCTATGTGCTTTTAGGCTCCATGGGACTACAACTCCCATGGGGCATAGCGAGACAGGCACCAGGTGCCTGATAGGAGCCAATAGGGCTGTAGGACTGCCCTGGAGGGAGATAGATACATTTGGCGGGCTGGAGCTGCGTGTCAGTCAGGAAGAAGCAGAGCAAGGAGGCAGACAAAGGAAGGAGGTAGGGTGCAGGAGCCGGGGACTCCTTGCACTAGGCCAGCGGCCCTAGTTAACCCTGTATTACCCCAGGTTAGTGAGTGTTGCCAGGGATAGTCTCAGAGAGGGACCCTGTCACTCATGGTAGTCAGAGCTGGGGAATAGCCAGGGATAAAGGGGGCTGAGGTAAGTCTGCAGAGCGTTGCGGCAGGCGTTTAGGTGAAGTAGTGGCACGAGACAGCTGGGGGGTTCATAGCGGTAACCAGTCCGGGGAGCCATAGCCCAGGGTCCGTGTTGCGAGTGGCGAGGCGCTGGGGGGGTTCATAGCTGTAACCAATCCGGGGAGCCATTGCCCAGGGCGGCGTTGCGCGTAGTACGAGGCAACTGGGGGGGTTCATAGCGGTAATCAATCCGGGGAGCCATGGCCCAGGGCCCGTATTATGAGTAGGGTGGGTACAAGACCTACCAATATAGGATAGGCAACCCCGAATGCCCTAGGAGTTGACCCTTAAGCCACTTAAGGATGCTGTGCTATAGGGACGGCCTATAGTGCAGGGTGTGTCACGTTGCTGTATCGTTAGAGAGGGACTCAGCGGATGCTGTGGTTCCAGTGACGGAGTTCGGACCCACGTTGGGGTCCACGGAGAATATCACCTGGAAAGGATCAGACGGATGCATCGCACGTCTGACCCTTTTAGAAGAGTGTTGCGGGCCCGAGCATCGGAGTGCTCGGAAGGTATTTCTACACATGTGCACCAACAGGCCTAATAGATAACTTAGTGACTGCGCAGTCACCCACGATCTCCGTAGGAGTACGGGACATTGGGTGGGGGTTACAGGACACTGGGTGGGAACACCAGACATTGGGCAGAAGGTGCTCCAGTATTGCATAAGGTTATGATGTTATGTAATGTGTTATATGTTCATAAGTAAAGTCCTTAGTTATTATATAATCACTGTGTGTGAGGTTTCTGATTGGGTTCCTATGTAGGGTCATTCTACACTTCCATAGAATCCTACATAGGTGGAGGCGCTGAAAGAAGATCCGTTCCAGAGGATTCACCCCAGGCTCTCATTAGCGGAGGCTCAGACCTCCTGTGAGCCTGCAGGTATACGCACCACACCGGTAACAACACATGTTCTACTCACCCACACTATATATGAGATTGGGTGGGGTGGAATACCCGTTACACATGGATATCCTGAAAACCCGACCTGCTTGAGGAAGGGAGTTGATTATGGATTAGGTGGTGGTGTTGGTATAACCAGTGTTCAAAATTTGATGGTAATTTAAAATGAGTCATTCATTAAGTCCAACAGTTCTTAAACAGTAAGTTCTGTACGTTTATTTATTTACAAATGTGCAATTTCACTATCTTTTTTCCCCAAAACAAAACAGAATTTAGAATACCTCTCCCCGTGCCTAGCCTTCTAGCAAAAAAAATAATATATATATATATATATATATCTCAAATAAAAAGATCACTTGTGAGCACATTCACATGTCTTAGGCAGGTCTTAGGCAGGTTTGCAGCCCTTTTTCATGCCATTTTCACCATTATCACTTAGCATACAGTGCTTCCACTGCAGCAAGGGATTCTGGGAAACGACATGCAAATGAGCACATAGTGCCACCTTTTGTCTGAAAAACCATTGTTACATGATATATATATATATATATATATATATATATATAGCCATGCATAATAAGGGTATACTACTTTCCTCTCTGTTGGCAGTAAGTCCTGGTAAGTACAGGTATGCCAGCAGTAGTTATGGAGGTTTTCCCTCATCCAATGGTGATGTGCCCTATGTATGGAGGGGAGTGGCTGTATGCTCTGAGTCCCTGGATAGTGACATCAGGGATGCGCCTGCCTCCTGAAGTATATAAGGCACAACACAGTTAGTTCTAGTGTGTTCTAGCAGCGAGTGGAAAGCTGTTAGGAAGTTGTATTGTCCTGCATAAGGGATTGTAGGAACACTTTGTGACCCTAGTGACGTAACTAGAGGTCCAGGTTGACCAATCAACCTGTCTAAGCCACTCTGTATCCAGGGACCTGGCACAGAGAGGATCTCCCTAGGAGAAGAGGGAATCCCACTCCAATTTGGGAGGGCGTACCTGGCAAAGGGACAGCACGGAGAGATGTGCGGCTAGAGCCGGCAGCTGCATGGGGCAGTCTGCTACATCACCGTCTACAATAAAGATGACCTTGTTAACGATACCCCCACTGTGTGAGTGTGAAGTTACTCAGCAGTGGATGGCACCACCAAGAAGGAGTTCCTCACCAGGACCATCTCCCTGCGGAAGCACAGATCCTGATGAGGTGGAGGCGCTGCACATGATGTAAGTTGAACTCGCACCCACTACCTCAGCTACCTATCCTGTTGGATATCCCCTAATACCATCAAGCGGGAGACTCAGGAGTTCTGTTGCCTACAGGTGCACCACCAAACACACGTAATGGGGGTTGGTTATTAAAGTACCCGGGCCAATGAGATTGGGGGGGGGGGGAAACCCGTTACATATATATATACACACACATACGATACCATTCGCACGGGAATCAGCAGATAGCACTCAGGTTAAGATTTGTAGAATATATATTTGTAGAAAAGACACAAATCATCAACGTTTCGGACCCACAAACGGGACCTTCCTCAGGGTAGTGAGTGTATACACACACACACTCTTACATCACTAACATTCAGGGACCATTTAACACCTCGAGCCATAAATCACATCTACACACGGGGAGGGACGAGCACAGATAACATTCCAAGAGACACTGTTTTTAAGTATACCCTTTGCTTGCTTTATTCATTGTAACATCGCCGGAAGAAGTGATCAGTGTATCTCGAAAGCTCGCACAAATAAAAGCATTTCGTTAGCCACAGAACGGTATTGTCTATTCATTTTTGATTATTGAAGCCTGGCTAACACGGTACAGATATCTCTACATGTATGTATATAAAATTATATGTAACCCTTATCCCTCCCCCCTAGACTCATCTGACATATCTAGGGTGTGTGGGGGCGGATTACGTGGACTGGGTGGTGCGTACCTGCGTTGAACAGGAGGGCCTGAGTCTCCCGCGGTGGTGTGGAGGATAACAGGACCAGGCTTCTGGGGTAGTAGCCTCCATTCTTTCAGTGGTGGTGCAGCGCCTCCATCCTCTATACCAGGCCTGCCCAACTCGTAAAGTGAGAAGGGCCGAACTGCTCCAAGGAAAAAAAAATTGGGCCGCACGGGTTAAATCATCATCATCATCATCCTCATATCTCCCCCAGATCCCCTCACTATCAACCTTTACGATACTCCCCATCTATCTCTCATACCCCCATCTCTCCCCCTCACCCACGCAATACCCCCCTCCACAAACACACAATACCCCCTCCACATCCCCATCCCATCCCCATTTTTTTAAACTTTTTTTATTTTTTATTATTTATTTAATTAATTAAGTGGCGCCCATCCAGAGTCATCGCGGGCCGCGCGGGCCTTATGTTGTGCACCCCTGCTCTATACCTTCCCAGGGTATGGGGTAGGACCCGTATAGAAGAAGTGACCCCGGTCCCAGGGTGGAAGCTCCAGAATCACACAACAGTCTTTAGTAAAAGGTAATGTCTCTCTTTATTTCTCCAAGCCGCGCCCGGCAGTAGTAGCAACAACAACAGCTGCAACAACAACAGCAATCTCCACAGCACACCCGACCCTCCACTCTGTACAGGCCTTTCCTCCTCTCCTTCCCTCCAAGTGTGCACTCCGACAGGATGGACTGTGGTGGGGCCTCAATACCCCACTGCCCAACTCAGAGGGTATCCCCTGGGTGGGGGATGGATTCTCCCCATCACCCCTTCATCGGGGTGAGGGGCATTGGTCCACCTGACCTCGGCTCGCTCTCCAAATGTAATAGGCCAGAGTTCTCTCTCTCTCTTGCTTGCTCCCAGGACGGAGCTTGGTCTACTCCTCCAACTCCCAGGACAGAACAGCTCAAGAGCCGGATGAGAACAGCTCAAGAGCCGTATGAGAACAACCTGTCACTTACAGGAATGGGCTGCTAAATAGTCTTAGCCCAACCCCTCATTATGTCAGCAGGACCTCCCCTCTGTCTCATGCCTGCAGCAGAGTCAGGGGCCTGCATCTATCACTCAGGGCAGGGCTTGAAGGGGGGAAAACCCATGATTACTACTGGTGCCTGCCCTTAACAGGACTTACCTCAGTAGGAGAAAGATATGTATAGCCTGTGCTGTTTACAGGGGGCTACATATATAATAGATAGATAGATAGAGTGAAAATGAACAAGCACAACACACCAAACGTGTCAGTGCTAAATGTTAAAACATGAAGCTGCCTTATATACAAGCTACCATTGCTTAACCCCATCCTCCCTAAAGTGGTTAATAATAAATACAATATATACTAGAGTGGGTGACTGCCAGTTGGTTGAGGTTGAATCCTAATAAGACAGAAGTGCTCCTGGTGGATGCTCACCATGGGAAGACACAAGACTGCAGCTAGGTCAACCAACTGGTCTTAAGCTTGGGGGTGCCCAGCTGCTAAACCCTGTCCGTGTGCGGAATCTTGGTGTTGTCCTTGACTTGACCCTTAAACATCAGGTGTCAGTCGTGATCAAATCTTCATTCTTCCACCTAAAGAACATAGCCAGGATTAAGCACTCGATCCTTGAAAATCTCATCCAGAATCTCTCCGGGCCTTACAAACAGGGGAGCATGGCTGGATTGGGAATTCTTTTGACACAGATGCAGGAAGCGCCCACCTGCCAATTACTGATCAAGAAAAGTTGATCGAGTTATCAAACGACTCCACATTAAAAACGGAATTCAAAGCGAAAATGTTTTTGGGTCACCATGAAGAGAGAATATCCTGATATTTCTGCTACGGCTATTGAAGTGCTCTTGCCTTTTCCTTCAGCTTACCTGTGTGAAGCTACTTTCTCCAAATTAGCTACTTTAAAAAGCACAAACCGTTCCCGTCTGGATGTGGAACCAGAGCTCAGAGTAGCAGTCTCTGGAATAGCACCCGGGATGGATGTCCTTACTGCCGGGGCTCAGGCTCACCCATCTCATTAAAGCAGCAATACTACACTGGCCTCCTTTTTTTTTTTTGACGTTCTTTTTGTTGTTATTTTAATATGATTTATATTAAAAAAATAAAAATAAAAAAACACTTAAATTGTAATGTTTAACTTTTAAAAATGTTGAAATATGTAAGTATTTAGACGTATTAGTATTTACATTGTATATCGTTTAATTAAGGGTTTTTTTTCCATGTGATTTTGATTACACCAGGCAGGGGGGTGGGGGCCACAAAATTTCATGGATCAAAAGGGGGGCTCGACATGAAAAGTTTGCTCACCCCTGCTGTAATGTATCATTCCTTGTGTTTAGTTTACAGCTGTAACAGGGACTTATCACTATTGGAGAGAAACTGCCTCTAAATCCAGCAGTGTGCTGATTAATTGCACAGGCAATCAACCAGACTCCACCTGGCTGATTAGGACTGTTAGAAAAAGCCTGCTCTGAGAAACAGGAAGGAGATTCCTTGGCTCCCAAGGGAGCTGACAGAAAGAAAAGGAGGGCTGTGTCCTGAGAGAAAGACACAAAGGGACCAGACCCCTATGCCTTGTATTTTTAAGCAGACACACCACAGACCTGAAGGGGCACCTGTGTTAAGGTACCGCTGAGACGTTGGGGTGATAAGCTCCTTTTACTTTTACCAATTACCAGACATTCTTGCTTATTGTTATTAACTATATAATATATAACTATACTCCCCTCCTTTCTCTCCTGCGCCACCAGTTTCATATATTGTTCACATTCTTGCTCTCCCCTCCCCCCCCCGCAAAGCTCAAAACACAGTGTCTTGCTTTGATGGTTCACTTCCCAAGTACTTCAACATTTACCTAATTCTTGTTGTAATATCTATTGGATTACTTCCTTTCCCAGTGGTCCCCCACTCTATACCGTTGCCCCCTGCTTTCCTCACGTTCTCAGTGCTTTGTTCCCAGTACCAAGAAATCCATTGCCCTCTCCCTCAATTATATATCCCTGAATTATTCCTATTAGATTGTAGTGGGGAGATCACCCCCTTATCCTCTGCTTCCCAACTGGATTATTCCCTTCCCAGTGCTCTCAAAATTGACTACTCCTGTCACAAATGCTAACAAATGACCACCCCCATTACAAATGCTTCCCCCATTAACTGTACACCTCAACCCTAAACAGACTACCCAATCACCAACTGACACCTCCATCAACTATCCCCACTACAATTACTCCTAACCCTTGCTGAACTATCACTGTTCACCAAAACCACACAAATTATTATCCGCCCCACCCTACCCCTCATCGTTCCCATAGCACGATCACCTGTCCCTCCTTGCTAATCATAATCCTTCCGCTCCACTCTTCTCCTACCCTCCCTTCCCTCATACATCTCCAATCCCTCCTCCATGCCACCAATCTTCTCACCACCCCCTTCCCTCGCCACAAGCCAACCTCCACTCGCCCTGCCAACACCAGTAACTTAATATACCCCTTCCTTTTCAACTCTCCTCACTTCCACCCATCACCCCCCACACCAACCTCGATCAACTTCCCATTTCTCCCTTGGATCACAAGAGCCATCTGCAATAAGACCACCTTCACCCTTGATCACTTCCTACAAAACAATCTTGCATTTCTTGCAATCACCGAAACATGGATCCCCAACACTGCCACCCTCGCTGCCCCCACATCTACGTAATCATACTTCACGTCACACCAGCACTGTAGGAGGAGTTGGCCTCCTTGTCTCCTCATCCTGGGCACCTGCCCCCAACCCCCCTTCCTTTCCCTCCCTCTTTCCTTCTTTGAATTCCATGCCTGCTCTTTCCCCCTACCAATTACCATCATCGTAATTTATCGTCCCCCTGGCTCTCCCACACTATTTGTCAGTGAGTTCGATTGCTTCCTTTCTTTCCTCTCACCCACCCCCAACCCCCTTGCCATCCTCGGTAACTTTAACCTTTGCCTCGACAACCCCACCTCTGCCTCAGCCTTCATCTCTTCCGTTGGACTCTCTCACTGAATCTCTCCCCACCCACATACATGCAGGCACACTCTACTTTATCCTCACGGCAAGATGCCACGCCCAGTCCCACTCCACACTCCTTGTCCCACCTCCTCCTCCTCTCATCATCCGTTGCATCATGCTCCCTCTCCCTCCACACCCAATCCGGTCCTTCGCAGAAATCTCAAATCCATTGAACCATCCTCCCTTACCTCCTTCACCTCATCACTCCTCCCCCCACTCACATTTGCCTCTCTCACTGAACTCTGCCCTATCCACCCTCAACCTGCAATATCCTTCTCCCTTGACTCAATCGCACCACTCTATCCTGTGCATCCCACCACAAAGCAACCTCAACCCTGGCTCATCTGCCAACTCCAAACACTCCGTCTCTCCCTGCACGCAGTCGAGAGATCATTGAAATCTTTCCATTCCATATCCACACTCGCCACCTTCCAATCCCTCCTCCACCAATACACGTCCACGCTCAAATCACAAAAACAAATATACTATAACCCCATAACACTTCACTATCACCTCATCCTTGAAAACTATTCTCCACCCTAAACAATCTGCTATTACCCCCCCATCTCTCTCTCCTAAGCTCCCCTCCCCGGACCTTGCCTCACCTACTTCTCACAAAAAATTAACAATATCCATGCTTTCTTTCCCACTGCGGCCCCCCGTCCTCCTCCAACCACCCCTACCCACTCTTTCCCCTCTTTCTGTCCAAACTTTGAGGATGATCTCCTCTCAATAACACTCTCACCCCACCAGATCCCCTTCTGACCCCATTTCACACTCCCTCCTCTCCTCCAACCTTTCCCTATCCAGCGTACTCCTTCAAAACTACTGTAGTCATCATTCTCAAAAAAATTGTCTTGACCCTGCTCTCCCCTCCAACTTTCGTCCCCTATCTCATTCTTCTCATACATCTCCAAACTCCTTGAGCACATCGTTCACAACCAACTCTCCACCTTCATCCAGACCCATTCCCTCCTTCCCATTGTCCAGTCTGGCTGCCGTCCCTCACACTACTGAAACTGCCCTCCTCTTTCATCCACAACTTTCTCTCCCAAGCTCACCACTCCACACTCTCCTCCATCCTCATCGACCTCCCTTCAGGCATCGACACCGTCAATCAAATCACTCATCCCCACCCTCACCAACCTTGGCATCACCGACACCACCCTTTCATCCTACCTCTCCCACCACTCCGACTGTCACCTTCAACAATTCATAATCTATGCCCCTAGCCTCCAAGTGGGCGTGTCCCAAGGCTCCATCCTTCATCCTCTCCTCTTTTCCCTCTACACTGCCCCCTCTTTGATCTCATCTCCTCCCATGGATCCAACGTCCATTGTTTTGCAAACGACATCCAAATCACCTTCTCCTTTCCACTATTCTCACCCAAGCTTTCGACCCATATCTGTGCCGGTCTTTTTCCCATTTCCACCTGGATGTCCTCCCACATTCTATAAATTAGCCCAGCTAAGACTGAAGTCCTCTACTTTCCTGCTTCCTCCTCCCTCCAATCCCCATCATCTCCTTGGACCCTTCCATCCTCTTCACTGATCACCTCCATCACTACCACATATACAACATAAGAAAAATGTGTCCACTCATTTCCCCCTCCTCTGTTAAACTTCTCATCCACTCCCTCATCTTCACCGGTCTTGACTACGGAACTCCCTTACCCTTGGTCTCCCCCCTCTCTACGCCTTCATACCACTTCAGCAGATCCAAAACGCTGCACCCAATACGCTTCTCAATCTCCCCTGCTCTGCCCATGCCACCCTTTTCCTCTCCCAACTCAACCGGCTACCCACCCAACAATGTTCCCTCTTCAAATTCTCTACTCTGCTCTACAAATCTCTCCATGGTTTAGCCTCCCCAATATCAATTTACTTAGATACATTAAAATCTTAGAGTATTTTGTACTTTCTAAATTAACTCAGAAGATATATATATATACTCAAATAATTCAATAAATGAACAATATTGTCAATCATAAGGATAGATGAAAGTTACGTAACCTGGAACGTAAATCTATATCCAAAAGGAATCAATAAATTTATAGTTCATTAATATCCAATTTCAGACCACATATCTACTATATATTTCTGAAAGCACTGTATGTCTGCATGGCCTGTGTCCCTAGCGGCAATCTCATTGGTCCCTTGGCCCGCCCGCCCCCGCACACCTCTCATTGGCCTGAGGCGGAGTGATGGGCCAAAGGACACACAGGGACACACACACACACACACACACACACACACGTAGGGGGGTGTTACCTACATTAGCGGGGCTCACAGTGTTAGCAGCACCCGCGCGCAGCTCCTCTCCCCGTATCTCCCGCGCTTTCACCCCGCCCCCCTCCTCCCCCGGCGCCGCTACAGTCAGCGGGACACACACACACTATTATTACCCCTTCAGCGCCCCCCCCACCCAGTGTTAGCGGCCGTGCGAGACCCCCTTTCTATATCTCCCACCTCTCCCCCCCCACACATATACATGCCCCCCCCTCCCCGGCGCTACAACTCACCCCTTCCCCGGCGGGGGAACAGCCAGTGGCCAGGCAGGCTGCCTCACGGCGCCGAGTACCCAAGATGGCGGCGCCCGGGACACAGCGGGGGAGCGGCCACAACACGCTGCCTCCCGCCTCAGATCCACGTGGGACCTGCCGGATGGGTGAGTGAGCGGCCTTCGCCTCCCTTCCACCCCCCTTCACCTCCCCTCCACCCCCCCTTCATCTCCCCTCCATACCCCCCTTCACCTCCCCTCCACCCCCCTCCCCTCCAGTGTCAGTGTCTCCCCAATACCCCCCCACCGGCGCCGCTACAATCGGCAGGGGAGCGAGCGAGCGCGCGGGACACAGCGGGGGAGCGGCCACAACACGCTGCCTCCCGCCTCAGATCCACGTGGGACCTGCCGGACGGGTGAGTGAGCGGCCTTCACCTCCCCTCACCCCCGTTCACCTTCCCTCACCCCCGTTCACCTTCCCTCACCCCCGTTCACCTCCCCTCACCCCCTTTCACCTCCCCTCACTCCACTTCTCCACCCCCCTCCACCCCCCATTTACCTCCCCCCCTTCACCTCCCCCCCTTCACCTCCCCTCCACCCCCCCCTCTTCACCTCCCCCCTTCACCTCCCCTCCACCCCCCCCCCTTCACCTCCCCTCCACACCTCCCTTCCACCCCCCTCCCCTCCACCTCCCCTCCACCCCCCCCACCCCTTCCCATCGCCTCCCCCACCCCTTCCCATCGCTTCCCCCACCCCTTCCCACCGCCTCCCCCCCCCTTCCCACCGCCTCCCCTCCACCTTCCCACCGCCTCCCCCCCCCTTCACACCCTAGCAGGACCCCCACTCGCAGACAGCACTCACAACCCACGCGCCACCCGCCGCCTCACACCCTAGCAGGACACACGCCTCACATTTTTACATCACTTATGGCACCAAAATATACATTGTACTGTGGTGTGGTTACAATAAACCATTTTTATACAACATCGTATTACATTTTCTTCCATCTTTCTTTTCAATATTATTATACAACCTTTACAACAAACAGTCACCTATTGTTCCATGATTTATAAATAATACTACCTATTACGCATTTACATCCCGGGCAACGCCGGGTCTCTCAGCTAGTGAATATATAAAAACTCCACAAGTTGCAGAAAATATAGGTGCATAGATACATATGAACCATAACCTGTGTGAAGAATATAACAAACAGGCAAATAGTAATCTATACACCATGAACACTTCAAAAATAGAACCGTTAATCCATCAAAAAATGCTTGAGTTCCCATTCTATATTGATACCGGAAGGGTTCAAAGTGTCCATGGTGTATATCCAAAACGTCTCTCTCTCGTTTAGTTTATTTAATCTGTCCCCCCCTCTGGGTGAAATGGAATATGTTCAATCCCAGAAAATATGAAATGAGCTATACCACCCTGAGAACAGGACGAGAAATTACGGGCCACTGGATGTGATAAATCTTTCTTTGTAATGAGCCTTACATGCTCTAATATTCTTGACCATAAAGGTCTGCATTGCCCAAGGTCACAAAGAGCCGACACCGGGAATTAAACCAGGCTCCCCTGCTTCAAACTCTCAGTGCCAGTCAGTGTCGTTACTCACTGAGCCACTCACTCTCCTTCTGTTTGTGACAGCCACGTTGTAGGATGTATATCACAACACTAGTGTGACAATTGATAAAATTCTTGATACGATATTTGTTTTTGGCTATAGTTTTAATTGGGTGAGCATACATACACATGGACCAGTTACCACCGGCAAAGAAACCATTGGGAATACCCCTTATATGAGAGTTCAAGGATTTAGAACCAAATAGACTTGGCGAAAGATGTGAAGAAAGTGTTTTCGCTTTTCTATAAACAAATTTTGGGCCCCTTTGAATTATCGTGGCAGTATCCTCCTCCAATGATAAAGTGTTCCAGTGTTTTAGGATAGTATCGCGAATAGGGGTTTGCCTGTCTATTGTACGTAATTGTAAACATAGGACAACTATGGTCATTTCCAAAATACTTTCGAGATTTAATTTTGTGTTTCCGATGCTTCTGTTTAATAAGTTCATTCCTATCGAGGGAATCAGCATGAATAAAAGCCTCGTGAATAGCTTTATTTTTATAGGCGCTGGCCAAAAATCTATCCGTCATTTCTTGTGATTGTAAAAGAAACATATCATTATCAGAACACAATCTTTTCAATCTTACAAACCGAGCCTTTGGGGAGGTTCTTCATCAAAGACCCAGGATGGCAATTCTGAGCGCAAAGGAGGGAGTTCTTAGAATGATTCTTTCTAAAAATGTCAGTTTGAATTATTTTCTCATTGTCATTGTACAGTACAGGGTCACATCTAAGTAGTTTATATGGTGCGTACTGGACCTCTTCGGCAGAGCTGCGTCCCAGCTGCGAATACCGGACGCGGTAGCCGGGGCAAGGCGGTATCGCAGTGAACCAGGGGAGTGCTGTCGCCGTCAGATAAAGTTTTATATGTAAGTTTTTATGATACATTGAGTGTAATAAGTATCTGCTTTTAAATGACTGTCTCCTCGTTGTGCCTGTCGATCTGCGGGATCACACGTGAGCAAGGAGAGGACTGATGTCATACAATGACAAAGCCATCGACAGAAAATCAGAAAGAATACTGGGAAAGGAAGACTTTAAATAAACCATTTTCAACTTGTGTACTTACACATGGCCGTGTGAGTATTATTATTATTAGTATCTATATAACACTAGCACTCTGCTCTATCACCATCTGAGATATCCAGCTGGTTTTATATAACAAGCACATTCTGTGTATATATCTTCTGTTGTATGTACTGATTCTGTGCTCCCCTAATCTTTCAGTCTAGAGATTCAACCAGATTGGGGACAGCATTAAAGGGTTTGGTGAGAGATAGTATCACATCGTCTGCAAAAAGAGTGATTGTACATTCTTGATTAACTACCTGGATTCCAGAGACATTGGGATTATTTCTAATTAAGCGTGCTAGCGGCTCGATAGATATGGCAAATAGAAGTGGGGACAAAGGGTATCCCTGTTGGGTGCCATTATATATGGAAAATGGAGAGGAGACAATGGCATTGGTCTCGACCAAGGGGGAGGGAGAGTTATAGATAATCTTGGTACTCTATTATTTTTAATTTAAAAAAAGACCAGTTAAGACTGTGTAAGGCCTTTTTAGCATCCAGAGCTAGTAGGAAGGATGGGGACTTAGAATGCCGCGCTCCGTGAGGTTGATGATGAGTCTAGTATTATCCAAAGCTTGTCTTACTTTAATCAAGCCCACCTTGTCCAGATGAATGACCTTAGGTAAAATTGGATTGAGTGTATTAGAAATAATTTTGGCATAAAATGCAATATCTGTATTCAAGAGGGATACTGGTCTATAGTTGGAGCAATTAAGAGGATCTTTACCGTCTTTGGGGATTACTGCTATTGATCCTTTTTTTGGGGGGAGGGGTGGGGTCTAACTTTTATTACATGTATATACAATAAATGGGGAAAGGTACATATAATAAAAAATAATATAAAAGCAAGAGTGAAGGTCAATGTGTGGAGGTCTGGCTAGAAGAGTAAAAAATCTAACTAATAGCCGCCTGGAGCAACTTTCATAAATTTGGCAGGTGTGAGGATGGTTGAATATGCGTGTACCTGTAAAGTCATAAGGGAGGAACTATCCTGCATGACTGGGTATGACCACGGGCTGCGACAGGGTCACAAAAGAGCGATGGTCGGGACTAATCCAAGTCAGTACCCCAGATGTGCACTGGCACTCGATCGAAACAACCCTCAGGGTGCTCAGTGGTAAATAAACGAGAGCTCATTGCAGAGAGCAGCCTGCACACAGGATTATGCTCGGCCTCCAATGTAAGGCTATATGGTACACATCCCATGACTCCCAGTAATAACTACACTGACCTTAGCTACAAAGTTAAAAATAGAACAAAATAAAATAGATCTGAGGTTTCTGGAGTGATGATCTGAGGTCTGTAAGGCACCAAGAAGATTACAACAAAAACGGGTATGGAGCGGGAGGCCGTAGCATCAGAGTAACCGCCCAGAATGTTAGACCACTGACGTCACAACTGGGCGACCCGACATACGTTTTGCAATGTGTGCTTTGTCAATGGTGAGGGCTTTGTATGTGTGATTTGGGGGGAATATATTTATTTGGTTGGGTTGCTCTTGTGGAGTGTTTCTATTTGGTCGGGTCGGAGAGTCAGATTTTCAATTTGTTTTTTCTTCAATTTTCTCTTCCAAGAAGATAAAGCCACCAGCTTACCCCAAATCACAGCCTTAGGCTACAGCCCCGGTGTTGGCTGCTGCACGTGCGCCTGGTGGCGCGTGCACAGCTTAAACCGCGATTTGCAGGGAGTGATTGGAGGCACAGGGGGCGTGGTCAAAACAGAGGGGGCGTGGCCATGACATCAGGCACAACACAAAGCACAGACCAGCAGCTCAAAAAGCACTGCACCAAGCACTTTCATACTTCTAATTCTGTAAAGCATTTAATCCTGCCATCTACAGAGACCAACAATTTGAGATGTACAAGCCGTCAGGAAAGTAGGTGCACTTTTACGTGCGTATTGCCCAAGAAGTACATCGGATAACAGACATGCAGTGTCACTGTGACCCTTACAGACGGAACAAGCGGATATCTGGGCAAATGTTGGTGTGACACGTTTGTGCAACGAGAGATATATATATATAGGGCCTCAGTCACATAGTAACAGGGACGTTCTGAAAGTGCCGTCACCCTCAGCAAGTCCTGTAGGAATTAGCCTGAACGAGAACGTGAATCTCATCATACACTCTACCAACTACGCATGCACCACAAAGCACACCCACCCAGTGATGCGAGGCGCAGCCATGACATCACCCAGCTGGTTTGCCCTCATTGGCTGAACCGTGGGGGGGGGGGGGGTGAGTGGAGGCGTGGCCAGCGTTCCATCGCCAGTTCTGAAGACCATTTTCTTGTCTTCAGAAAATCTGGTCGTGCATCGCGGCGGCAAATTGCCCGCCAAGGCAGCTAGTGGGGCCGGCCCCATTGAGGACTTGGGACCTAGCCTTATGGGCTCCTCAGATATTGGAGTGGGGGTACTTTGTGTATGGAATTGATTTTGAAACATTGCACAAATTCCTCTGCGATTTCTGCTACTGTATCCGAATTTGCAAAAAAAAACCATTCATTTAAATATCTATCGGTTAGGTTTTCTCCTTGTATGCAAATGTGCCAATGACGTGAAAATTATAGTGATCTGACCACGGCGAGGGAAAAATATCAGCTCTAGTGAGCTTCCCATTCATACAGTAATCATTCTAGAGTAGCTGTTATGGGGATGAGAGTAGAAAGAAACGTCTTTTGCTGATGGGTTAAGTATGCTCCAGGAATCAATCAGTCCCAAGCGCTTGGCTATTTCTCTTAAACTTTTCTATGAATTGTTATGGAACATTATTGGCGAGCTGGTTGTCGTCTTATCCATTGACGGATTAAAGAGCGTTGAAATAGTCACCCAAAATTAACGTCCCCTGCTGAACACACAATTTTTTGGGGGCCAAAGTTTAAAAGATTTTCGTTAGGGGCGTAAACACTGAGGAGTTCGGAGTGCCCACTGCTATAAGATATCTACTAAAATGATCCTTCTGGACAGATTGTAGAGTAAAATTCAGGTCTTCAAGAATGATGGTCCATTCTTTTTATTGTGTGATGATGCTTGGTAGATTTGGGGGTATCATTTACTAAACAAAAGATGTTAACTCCTGAAGAAAAACTAAGTCATCTCTTGATTTCTTATTAAAGGGTTACACTTTTTTTTGAGAGTTTAATCCTTTTATATTTTGGGAGATATTAATAGCCACCTGCAATCGTGTAGTGTTGAACTTTACATTTATGCCCGTCATATAGTGTACAGCTGTGAGCGCGCGCGTGCCTGTTCGAAAGCGCATGCACGTGGCGCACACTTTTTGTGTGTATGGTGGTCTGTGCTGCCGGGAGCGACAGGTTGTATATGTACATGTGTGTGTATGTGTGTAATTTATTATTAAAAAAAAAAAAAGACCCGGTGGTAAGAATAAAATATTTTTTAACATTGTACACACACACACACACACACACACACACACACACACACACACTTTAGCGGCGCAAAATCTTTATTTTCCTCATCTTTCCCCCGTCGGCCGGCTTCACACACTGCTGTGCGCGCGCACAGTCGTATTTTAGCAAGGCTGACTAACCACAGCCAACTATAACTGCTGTGCACGCGGACAGCGCAGCAAGCGCCCCCTCTATAGAACAGCCCTTAGACAGAGCATGAAATTCCATTTTAATTGGATGGGACTCAGATGATAGGGAATGGAGGAAAACAAAATGGGGGTAACATAAATTAAACAAAACAGGTTGGAGACCCCGAGGAAGGGGGGATAACAATAAGAGGAAGAATTTCAAGGCCTCAAAACCCAAGTGTTGCGGGTAAAATCCCCACAATCCGAGCCTGGGAGGAGTGAACATACACCGGCCCAGGAAGGGCCGACGAATAACAAATGTATGCTAAAATTCAAGAGTGTAACACAATAGACTGTGCCTAGAGATAAGTCCTTGGTAGGGAAAAGAAACTGTTAATAAGAGAAACATACATTAACATAACTCCCATAAGGACAGAGGCTTTTAAGGCCTAAGTTGAGAGGATTCAACCCAGAGTTGTATGAAGTCCCATGGCCAGCATAGGTATCGATGAATCCAGAAGAACAGGGCGTGGACCAAGTCAGGAACGTCCGACGAAAAGCACACCACTGTGAAGGTTTAAGTTATCTTCGGTCTTTGATGCAGAACATTAAAACCAGACTGATCTTTGTGGTTTCGGCAACACCTTGCCATGTACTCAGGCTGCTGCTTCTGGAATGGGTGGATTCAGGCTCAGTAATTAAAGATCTGGATACCTTCTTTAGGTGAAACAATAACGAGGCATGCGTTATTGTTGGAAAGCAGCAATTTGCAAGGGAAGCCTGTGACAGGGCTGCTTGCACTTTTGTAGAAGTTAAATGCATGTTTGCTTTCTGGCATCAAGTGCACCACTTTATCTTTCTTTCTTTCTGTTTCTGTCTTTTTTTTTGCTGGGCCCAGCAATCTTTTTTTTGTTTCCTTTACCTGAAACTTTACCAACCTTTTAATGTGGTGTCCTAAGGTCAGTCAGTACAATACAGGTCTGATTGGTGTTAAACACAGTTTGATGTTACACAGGCGTTTCCTTCCTGCATACCATCCAGGGTGGATTATACCACTGACGAAGTTGAGACATTAGGGGGTCTGGCATAACATAACAGCATTTAGGATGAAGCCATTTTGTTTGAATATTTCAATCCGCCATCTTGTCTTGTCTCTGTGAGTCTTAATTTCTGTGTTTCATTTCTATATAAACAAACGTGTGAAGCAGAGAATGGAATGTTTTTGCTCAAAGCTGACTTTATTGATCCTTCCTCATCCAATCAGCTTCAAATTGAAAGTGTAAACAGGCCAAAGGTTGTGAGAACCCGTGAGATAAGCTCAGATTCTTACAGAGAAACTGGTTCTCATACAATATGCCAGGTGGCAGAAGTCACATCCCATTTAACCCCATAATGGTTTCTAGCTGAGAGGCAGTTATCCAATATTGTTATGTATTACAAAATGACATCGGCTTTAATATTGTTATGTATTACAAAATGAGGTAATATTAGTGACGCACAAGCCCCCATTGAGGGAGGACACTTTGTAGTATTTGAGGTATAAATATATGGCATACTGTGTTTATTGTTTAGAGCTTTTTTTTCAAAAGCTGTCTCCGTTGTGCACTTGACTTGAATAAATTCACGTTATTCTGTTTCAAAATAACCTCAGACTGTGTTTTTTATTTACGCTTTTCTCACCAGTGTATGGAGAGGGGGAAATTAAAGTAAGTGATACTGAATGTCATTTATTTTACAGAGTAAAGACATGCATGCGATGTTTGTGAAAGGTACTGTTTTTTTGGGGGGCTTGCTATAGAAAATTGTATGTTGTGTGAAGTGTATTATGTTTGCTAATTGTGTAAGTTTTGGGAGACAACTCCCCTGTGTGGTATGCTTAATTTGGTTTAGTCCAAAGTAACCAGTAATAAAAGGGAGGGGGTTTCTTTCCCTGGGTGCTGCTGCACTCCTTGTTGTTGCTGTGTGATAGGTTGTTCTTTTTCTGCACTCCTTGTTGCTGTTATGTGATATGAGGATGTCTGTGGAACTTTAGTGAAAGGATGCAAACTTTCTAATGCAGATATTGCTGGCTACTCTCTGTATTGAGACATCACACTGGGGGAACTGGTTGTTGTACACCTGAATGTTGAATACCTAATAAAAGAAGGTTCAGAGAACAGCAAAAGCCTCTTCCATTCTTCCCAGGGTCTGATGCTGTGACTTCTTTAAACAAAGGCTGGGACGCAACCTATCACAAAGCCACATCTATATTTGATCTAGTTTTCCCTTAGTATATATTTGTAATAGGGCAAGCTCCCGGCTTTTGGCCAACGTGGCTTCAGCCAAGTCTGGGAGGAGTTGCAAAGTGGATCCCTCAAATTCTATTTGGCTTCTAGATCTAGCAGCTCTGAGGATTCCTTCTTTGCTTTTGGAAATAATGAAGTCGTACAAGAATGTCTCAGGGTTTATCAGCCACCCGGGTTTTAGGGTTTGGGGCTGTCAGTTTGGAGTTGCTCTTCGTTAGGTCAGGGGCGTGAAAAGGCGCAAGAGATAGTAGAGTATATTATTACTTCTTCAAATACATTTCTGATTCTTACGTTATGCCTGGATCTATTTTCAGCATCTTCCATATTTCCCATTATTGTGTCGATTTGTTTTTAGCTCAATGTCTTTAGAGGGATTCTCCTGAGTGTGCTCTGTGGCTTCTATGCGCTGATCCATCTCTGTGATGTGAGTTGAGATCATCAATTTCCCTTTTAAGGCTTTCATATAGTCTCTGGGACTCAGCATGAAGTGGTTTTCATTTCCTTAATGTAGTTTGCCATATCCCTTCTTGAGAGGGGGGGGAGGGGGGAAAGAGGACTCAGCGTTTGAGTCCCTGTCCCAGTTTCCTCTGCATGACAGGGAGTTGTCATTTTCCACTAGTCGTTTCCTGAATATTTAATTAACTTCCCGAGCTGGAGTCTTCATTTTATTAGGTATGGTTGGCCAGAGCGTTGCGGTGCTGCCCGCTTTCGATTTTGGGCGTGTTTGTGATCCACTTCAGTCAGCCACGCCATCCTCCTGCACAAAGCTCACTTAGAGAGCAGCCACTTCCCTGATCGCGTGCATGCCCCCCAGACGCCTCTCTTCTAATGTAAACATCTAATTTAGTTATCCTATTCTCATAAATTAGATTTTGCATTCCCTTAATTAATCTGGTGGCTCTTCTCTGCACTTTCTAGTTACATGTTTTTTTTTTTTTAATGTAGAGGTGCCTAAAACTGTACTACATATTCAAAATATGGCTTTACTAATAATTTATAGAGGGGCACTAAGTAAGCTTACTTCCCTTCCATCCATCCCCCGTTTAATGCAAGATAAAATCTTATTTACTTTTGCAGCTACTGCCCAGCATTGTGCACCATTGCCAAGCCTTCTGTCTACAAGCGCTCCTAAATCCTTCTTGATCAAGGCTTCACCTAATTTTGCCAATTTATTTGTATGTAGCCTATTTATTCTTGTTTCCCAAACGCATCCCCTTACATTTATCTGCATTAAACCTTATCTGCTATTTACCTGCTCATGTTTCCAATGTATCCAGGCCCTGAGGTAGTCCATTCACAACTTTAACCCAACCCGAAAAGGTTGCCGTTATGACACCTTTGTTGTGTATACTTCAACCAGTTTTCAATCCAGGTGCAAATATTTTTAGAGTCCAATTTGCTTTATTTTGTAGACTAATCTCGTGTGGCACTGTATGTAAATCCTTTACTAAACCTAATTAGACCACATCAACTGCATTGGCCTGGTCTAAATTGTTACTTACCACCTCAAATAAACTAATAAGGTTAGCTTGGCACGACTGATCCTTCATAAATCCATACTCATTATTACTAATTGTTATCCATATTATCCCATACTAAACCTTCAAGTAGCTTCCCCACTATTGATGTCAGGCTTAGGTCTGTAATTCCCTGGTTTCATCTAGCTCCTTTTAAATATTGGCACATCTGCTTTTCACCAATCTTGTAGTACTGAACCTGTTGAAATAAAGTCCTTCAATATTCCATAACAGTTTGGCCATTACTGAACTTGGCTCCTTGAGAACCATTTTATTAAGCCACCTCTGCACTTCCTTGGTGAACCAATTGTTAGTTAATAGAGGTTGTGGCCTCCTCCTGTTGCAATTAATTTCTCCTTGGCAAATACAGAGGCAAATAATTTATGCAGCAACTGCCTTATTCTTTTCTCCAATAATTTGCCTGGCCATGTCACACTGAAAGGCTCCTCTATTCTCTTTTCTAATCTTCAAGGTACATAAAACATACGTATATATTTCTCATTTTCTAAACTCCTCTATACGGAGTGATAACGGATGGCACCTCTGAGTATCCCCTGCAATTCAGGAGTTATACACATGTAACCCTCCCTGCCCAGCTCCTAGGGAGTTCACATCATTGTGCAAAGATTGACTGCTCTACATGTATTACCTTGACTCAGGGTGCTGTAGTCAGGCAGCTGGGCGATGTGTTAGCAAGCATGTATAAAAATAGGTGCCAGGAACTTTTGGCCAACAACTGTCATTAGTGTCCCCAAGCACGTGGACCGTTCACACACATTTTGACAACGTTGCACTGTATTTTATATCAGACATGCATGAATATGGTACTTCCATTAGTGCCCACTCAAATTACTCTACGTAGATGTAGCCCCCCCCCCCTTGTTTGTACACGATCATCAGTATTAATCCGATTACTCAAGGACCCAACTGGAACCCTGGTGGGTCTTTCCTACGTTACTGAGTACCTTTGACCTGTATGGGAACTGCCACTTCCACCGCCTGATGAGGAATATTAGTACAAATCTGTGGTTCGTGCTGATCTGCTGACACCTGGGAGCCTTCTTTCCCGAGACTCTGACACGGTGTATATATATTTAATATTCAGAACTCCATTCCTTCTCTTGGCGATCTTAACTCTAAAGGGTACTGTATCTACAACATAACAGGAGGGCCTGATCGGTGCTATTACTTTATAAACATTTCCAAGTTCTCTCCCCTCTATCTCCTCCTCCCCTAACCACCCAAAGCTCCTCTCCTGTGGGCCTCCAGGAACCCAACTTCTCCAAGCTTCCCATACTCTCCGTGACGTAATGATCTCATGGCAACATAGGGTGGAGCACGATTGACACTAACCATAGTAGTGTGTTACATACACAGGACCCATTCTTCTGACATTTTTGTTATCTTTCTATCGGAGCTGGATAACCACATTTCTTCTACACAATCAGGGCTTTGGGGTACTCAATTCCTTTAGCTGCACCTAGAATGATTTTTTTTTTTGTCATGATCTACTGTACAGTACAACTACAACGCGGTTTCTTTAATTTCAAATACATAACTATTAATATATTTCCCAGATTACCTTTTTACTAAACCATTACATGTCTAACACTTTGATCTTGTCGCATATCATTTAAAATATATATTTTTAACCACTTCAACGTAGTTTTGGTTTAATGCAAAACGTGCGATAAGCCTGTTCTAAAAGACAAGTTGTAGAATAGAATGCAGAATGCAGAGAGGGGTCTGTGTAGATATACACATACATAACACAGACCCCTCTCTGCATATTCTACAACTTGTCTTTTAGAACAGGCTTATTTATGCACGTTTCGAGTTAAACCCAACGTATGTACGCACACGGCATACCTGCAGCAAACATGGGCAAACTGATTTTGTGCGCAATAAACTACTTTTGCTTCACTTACCTGCGGAACGCACCTCCTTTGCTCTGATCCATGGGTTAGGTTAAGATTATGCGTTTCAAATAGATTAATTGCAGAAACAATTGTAGTAACAATGCACTCACAGGACTCCTCCACAGCAAACACTTATTCAAAAAGGCAGAATCAACGTTTCGGTCCCCACATGGACTTTTAACTTGATAAAGGTTTATGTCAGGACCGAAACGTCGATTATACCTTTTTGAATAAGTGTTTGCTGCTAAGGAGCCCTGTAACTACAATTGTTTCTGCAATTAATCTGTTCGAAACACATAATTGCAGAAACAATTGTAGTAACTATGCACTTACAGGGCTCCTTAGCAGCAAACACTTATTCAAAAAGGTAGAATCGACCTTTATCAAGTTAAAAGTCCATGTGGGGACCGAAAGGTTGATTCGGCCTTTTTGAATAAAATTTTTGCTGCGGAGTCCTGCGAGTATTTAAATGTTCACACAAACACTACAAATATCACTTGTGAGCACATTCACATCTCAGACAGGTCTCCACAGCTGATTTTCACCATTATCTCTTAGAAAAGAGAGCTTCCCCTGCAGCAGTGAAAAGGTGTGAAAGGCTGTGTCCCCATTGCCTCCTACAACAAGCACCGTCCCTCAATGAGGCTGGGCCCAGTATGTACCTTTGCGCGGAATGTACAGCCGCGCTGTACGACAAGTTTTTCCAAAGACATTCAAATTGCATTTATAATTTGCGACGGAGGGGTGGCCTCACCCCCACCGGCGGTTCAGCCAATGAGGGCGAACCAGGCACAATGGTCATGGCCAAACCCCTGGAAACCCCCAGCCTTGCTGCCCCGTCGCAATCTCCTGTATCTTCTCCCAGACCGCAATGCAGCGCTGTGCACGCGCGCCCCCCCAGCACGTGCTACAGTGCACACAGGGACCGCAGGCCAAGGCCTTGTCCCCAGTGTCTACTGCTGCACTCGCTACGGCTATGTGCTTATAGAGTTCCATGTTAAAATACAAGAGTAAAAGGCAACACTGAAATGTACCAGAATTCCTGGCTGCAGTGGAAGCATTGTATGTGAAGCGGTAATGGGGAACGACAAGGTTGCAGACCTGCGAGATGTGAATGTGCTCAAGTGATATTTTTATTTGCTGTACACTGTACGTACGGTGGATGATTTGTCACTTCTATAATATATAGATATACATTTGAATATAGTTTCTTAACCCGTTTTTCACTGGATGGGTCTCATATATAGGATTCAGTTGCAGAGGCACCCCTACAGTTTGTCAACTTCCTTAAAATCCCACTTGGGAGTTTTACTGGAACTTTAAATACCCAATTACTTCATTTGACATGCACCATTGGATTTGTGAATATACTGATCTTATGAACAGAACAATAGTCTTACAAAAGCATTGAATTATTTCCCCTTGGGGAATACTTCAGACTGGCCTGGGGCTTCCTCGAGGTACATGGCATCCTACTTGAAACACACTATCACGTTGCTGCAGAACTCAATTTGTTCACTTTTAGGGTAACCCCTAGAGAGTACCAAAAGCATTTCTCTAATCCCTGTACCCAACACCCTTTCAGTAATGATGTACTACCCCCATTGGCAGCTTCGGAGAGGACTTGCTTAAACAGACAAATGCATCAGCACTGATATTTTTGCAGGTGCAATATATCGGCATCTACTTTCTCCCTTAAGGTTAAATTGGTTGAAGTGCTATCTGACACCCACAGAGGGAACGTTTCCCAGCACTTTTGTTCAACAGCTCAAAACTGGAATACGATCCAGGAAACACCCAAAATGACTCAATGCTTCTTTTCTGGTCAAATATTTGAAATAAAGCATGAGAAACGTTGAGTGGTGTAAAGCAGGGGCGCGCAAACTGGAGTTGCCATGGCGTCGTGATGTCAGAACGACGAAGCCCAGGTAAGGCGGGGGGAGGGGGGGGGAGGGGGGGAGAAAGAGATTGCGCACCTTGGTGTAAAGAACAAAAATCAAGGATCACTGCAGCCATGCTCATTTATAAGTGTTAGTTTATTCTGTAGTAAAAGAGAACTACTTTAACAGGTGGGTTTCAATAGAAACATTCCTTTTAGTTACAGAGCTTGCATTTAAAACGCAATTCAATTTAGCAAGTCAAAACCTTTATTATTTCTAGGTTGTAAGTTCATAACGTCAATCTTTCTAAGGAAGCCATCACTAGAGGGAACTTATTCCCATCTTGTGAAAAATCGGGAGAGAAAAGCCGATGACAGTAGGTTTAAACTGCTTGAATAATAACTGCTCCATAATTCCTTTTTAAGCAGAAAAACAAAGCTAAGCCAACCAACGTATCTTACCAACTAGATGTCTTTTGTTAAGATTTAGCAGACAGTAAGAGCCCCAACAAGCAATTGCTTACCATGGAAATGTTCATTGGCTTCAAGAAAAAAAAATACACCTATACTGCTTTAAATATGAAGGTGTTAATCAGCTACATTTAACCCATGTTTTAGTTCCCTTTTATCCTATGGTGAACAATCCCTTTAACGTGGAATTCGTGCGCTGATTCTTTGTTCGCACTGTGCTCTAAAGAAAATGGTCATCCGTGAAGACGGATCGTATGAATGGTCAACAACCCTATCCCTCACCCTACGAGATCTTTCCATAGTAGTAGAAATACACCTAAGGAATTTGGAGTGCTTCACCCAAATCGCTTCTTGGTTTTGTTTTATACGAACCTAGAATTTGAAGGTAGGAAAGAACCCATTGGCTTACTTTGCCGGCCCATTTTCCCCATCAGCTGTAAAACCGCAGATCCCATTTGATCCTTGGCTCCCTTTCGTATTTAGGATAGTTGTACGTCTAGTACCGGAAGTAATCCCATGGGGGGGGAAAATTAGGCCATGCATTGCCTCAAAAACGATGGATCGCTCAAAGTAAAAAAGTATTTGTTAGTCAGCAACATGCTAAGAAACAAACAAACAAACCAAACAGTGGAGAAACCTCCAGGAGGTCTCTCCACCGTTCTTTGTTTTTTAGCATGTTGCTGACGATTTAATACTTTTTTTTTTTTTTACTTTGAGCGATCCCAAGATTATTCTTTACATTCGGAGTAAAAATATGACTTTTACTACATATGACCACAATTGTGTGTCCGGACCCATCGTTCCTTTATGCCAAATAACTGTTATATGGTCCACATATAGATTTCAAACTGTGGATCTTGAGATGTACACTCTGAGCACTGGACATCAGAACTGTTGCCAATTTTTTTCTAGCGGATATCTAGGTATGGGGGTAAGCCAAATGGTTCTCAAAAAGGTGTTCCTGAAGCATTTAAAAATTCACCTGCAGTCCCGTGCATCGATCACGACTTAAAGCTGAAAGTGATGAGCAAGTACTGTACGGTGGATCCTCCAAATGCGCAACACTAAAGTGATTCAAGTTATCGAAACGTTTTGAGTATCCCTGCAGCCCAAGACAATGTAAGAACGCACACTAAACATGGTTTCAGGAGAACCACGTTAGTGCTAACAAATCACAATGTCCACAGGTTTGTCCAACAGGTTTCTGAATTTATTTCGTTAATCTAATTTCATAAATCCATATACACCAGGCTATTTCAGACAGAGGAGTCCCTTTCCCCCCCCCCCCCCCCATTCATTAAATAATTACAGAAATTCGTTGAGGGCTGGGGCGAAGGGAAGAGAGAAAAAAAAATTAGTCCGTTCGCAACTTTGTCTTCCGACACCACAGTGTTTGTACGCACAGACTTCACGATTCTACGCAAACTTTGGGCATTCCTTGCTGTGAAACTGTGACGGCAAGCAGTTTTGTGGATTACTACATTATATATACCGGGATATCTGTTTCTCTTTCAGCAAAGGACACAGTGATGAACAGTAGTACTGAAGCTAAGAAAGAGCTAGTGATTGGGACCTCTTTTGGAAACAGAAGCCTGGATAGTGTGCATTGAAAACACCTCTTGCGGCCAGAGTCAGCACAACGTGCAGACAGCTCTGGCAACGAAGGGGTTAAAAAAAAACCTGATTCAGACTCCTCATTTTTAGAATTCTCCATCGCCTTTATTTGCCGAATCTCTCACCTCATCTGGCTACATGTGCCGGCCACATGCGTCTATTTCTGCCTTCACACCCCTCAAGGAGCCAATGGCAATTAAACAGCCACCCACAGCTGGTGACTTTTCCATGGCTAGGGCCGTGTGCGCGGTTAGGCGTATCCCCTTCGCTCAGTGCGTTACCTCTTACAGGCCCTTTCCACTCCAGCGTGCTGCTGAGCCCAGGATCCCATCGCTTACGATGCACTCTACTGTTCCACTTGGGCCTGCAAGCCAGCTAAGCGCTTGATACTGAAATAAAGTATATGGTTTTGTGTTGTCTAGGTGTCATACACATCTAGTGAAAGGACGAGGTTTCATCTCTTGTTGACCGGCCTGGCGGGGAAATACTCCAGGCTCGCAATCTTTTCCCCGCTGTGGGCGTGGAAACGAACCACTGAAATGCTATTGGGCAGAGGGGGCTCTTTGGACGTGGGGGTGAGGTTTTCTGTTGACATGCCAAAGTCTATGCTCTCAGTCCGTGTGCCAGGCTTGCTTGTTGGGTGCCACATGACATCTGAGGGGTACTTGTTTCTGCTTCTGCTAGGTGTTACTGGCAGGTCCTGGAGAGAGCGGTGGTCTCTGTCAGAGAGTGGAAACGTGCGGGGCTCCCATGGCAGAACAGCCTATGAATATTAAGGGAGTGGGGGGAAAAAAGTTAGCATGTTATGTGATTGTAGAGCCAGGCAAGTCTTCTGTTCCATCTGCGACAGACAACTGTTCTATATCTATATCTCAGATGACTCCTGCATAGGTTATGTGAAATATAACTTGCAAGTTAAGTGAATCACTAACTTCTCCAACTACAATATAATGTTGCCAAATAAAAAAATATCTTTATTTCTGCTTGTGCCTTTCTCTATGCAGGAATATCTGCGTCTAGCTTACATTTACTGCAGGTTTTAGGAAATAAGGAGAGTTCTTCATAGTTAAATAAACGGTATTTGTTAAGGTAGCACATCAGATCAGCCCTCTAAGTGTCTTTTATGTGGTTTAGTAGAAAGGTTGTCAGTGCAAAAATAGTGCGGGGCAAGGGATAATTGTTCTACACTATTGGAAAGCTCACACTATATATGGTATATAGCTCACACTATACATAGCTCACATTATATATACACCTAGCACCAGTCTTAGGAAGGTGGTGGTGTTCACGTTGAAATATTGGCTGGAATATTTTGTAATATTTAACTTTCTAAAGTAAATCTTTAGATAAACAAAAATGCCAGGTTTGACAATGTACAGTATGTGCATCTAACAATATTTCACATGGCCCCCCCCATAAAAGCTACCACAATGCCAAAATAAATAAATTTTCTTCAACAACCTGCTATAACCTTACACTCAAAATACGTATTGCTACAGATGAGGTCTCCGGTTCCGTTTTGTCCTACTCGCGAGTCCCGCGACCCCCCCTCTCCCGCCCTCACTTTTTGTCTGCATGCGCTTCACCCGGTTTTTACAAGCAGCAGCAGGCAAACACAGGGGGGTGGGGGGGGAGGCACAAACCCCCCCCCCACAGAGAGTCCCCTGGAGAGAGGGTCGGAACCGGAGACTTCATCTGTAGTGATCCGCTTTGAATCCCTTGGTTGACAGAGAAGTTTAACATTTTGGAAGTGCTGTAAACGAATGATGATGGAACGCCTAACCTGTTGTTCTTCATCTGGAACCTCAGGAGTGGAGGACCTAGTATCTTCACTCCAGGAGAGCACTCTCGTCCTGCCCCTGAGAGAGAGGCATTGGACAGTGCTGTAAGGCTCTGGGCTGTCAGGTGCAGCAGACGAGAGGCTGAGCGGGACATCATTAAGGCTTTGGAATCCCATGTCCGGAGAAGCTGGATGTAGTGTTCCCTGGCTGTTGGAATTAGGCTGAGGTGTCCAGCGGCCATCCGATTTGTTGGAGGATCTGAAGAAACCGTAAATCGTTACCTTAATCTCATTTATGGTGAGCGATAATTTATGCTACAGGTGCCTATGTCTTCTTAAAATGCAGTCCCCTAATAATTACATCTCAGTAACCCCTTCTAAAATGGAGACTTCAGCCGAGGAAAGTGTTCTAAGAAACCGCAGTATTATTGTTCTTATTCATAGCTTTGCAGGTTATTTATGAGATAAAGGAGCCACTCAATGTTAAATTGGGTACACAGTAAAAATGCCATCCTTTCTTCATACGTTAATACAGGGGCGCTGAACTCCATTCCTCTAGCCTCCCCAACAGGTCAGGTTTTCAGGATATCCCAGCTTCGGCACACGTGGCTCAATCAGGCGCTCTGAGCCACCTGTGCTGAAACTGGGATATCCTGAAAACCTGACGGGGAGGCTTGAGGACGGGATTTAACCGAACACACCGTCCTCGGCACACTGTACCTGCTCCCACGCCGCTGAGGAACAGCGGATGCCCACGAATCCCAGCGAGAACGTTCCAGCTCCTCATATGCACTGTGGCGATTCAGATAAGCCTCATCACACATGTCTTCCAGCTACAGGTACCAAAGGAAATTGTCTATATTAAACAGGCAGCTCAAACAGGTTTTAGTTATGTCCAAAAAAAAAAAAAAAAAAAGGCAACATTTTAGTTTTAAGTACAAGTACATATTTAAGTCACTTTGAAGCAATTTTGTTCGTGAGTAAAAATACAAAAGGCACATTGCATATATGTAAAATAGCTTGTGGTATTGGAACATAGCAGCATTAAAGCTGGGGGTAGCTGAAATATAGGCATGAAGACCAATTAAACATTCTTGATAAATTAAATAAAACCAATGTAAGAAGTAGTTAAAACCGGTAACCCAGACTAGTGATGTACAGAGTACCCGGAAAGTACCCACTACTCGGCGCTTTTTCAGCTACCTGGAAATTACACAGACCCAGCAGCAGGGGGGGCACGGGGCTGGGACCGGCACGGGGCTGGGACCGGCACGGGGCTGGGACCGGCACGGGGTAATTTCAGTGCGGCTGAAAATAGTTCAACACTTACCTGCAGACGGAGACGGACGGTGAGGAAGACCGCGGCGACATTTGGGAGCAGCAGGAACAGAGCAAACAGCTGGTGCCTGTGTGAGCCGGGAACCATGGGAAGGAGACGGCTGTCCAATAGGACCGCTCCTGCTCCGGTCACATGGTTCACTGGCTCACACAGGCACCAGCTGTTTGCTCTGTTCCTGCTGCTCCCGCCGACCCAACAAGGACTTCGGCTGCTGCATCCGCCACCAGGACGTCTGCTGCTGCTCCCAGATGTCGCTGCGGCCCTCACCCTCTGCAGTGGTATTCCTCACCATGCAGGCAAGTGTCTTCTGGGTAACTGGGAACCCGTTTTTAGGAAAATATAGGGCCCGGTACAACACTAGCCCAGACAGCACGCCAACAAAGGAAAAGAAATGTCACGAAACACTAATGATGGTACACCGTTACTGAGGGACCCCCAAAATCATCCCAACATTATTGTGTAATTGTCACCAGCACTCAAGAATAGAGAACAGAAATAGTATGGCAAGCATACAATATATTGTGATTAAATGATGGTTTCAAACAATAAATCCATCTATATCGCAGTGATATACATACATTATATGCAGATTACATATTGTGAATGATTAGGTTCTTTTTCTATATTTGGCTAAATTGCAGCAATCAGAAAGATAATGCATGTGCTGCAACAGATCATATTAACAGCAAAATAGTAAGACAATATAAGGAGTACCAGAGGTTGGGCTGGGGGGACATTGAGCCAAGAAGGCTGCTCAGGCTATTCCCACACCCGTAGGTCTCCTTCTACAGCACAGAAAACGACCTCTCCGGATTAATATTTCCTAGCACGATGCTGCATGTACGATGTTCATTGTGTGTTGTCCCCCTGACCTTAAGTACTTGTTATATTGTCCGCAGTTTGGAGCGGTGCAAATCAACCCTTCGGAACACATTGTTTCAAATAATGTAAACATATGAGCTTTGTTCGGTTTTTTTGGTACATACTGTATACTTTATATCCTTATCGTCTATGCCAGAGGTTCTCAGCCTATGGTCCCAGGTAACCAGTAATCCCCAAGCTAGTGATCACTCAAACATTTATCTCGCAGTCAGGTGATTTTCTATCCACCCGAAAGGCTGCTTCTAAATCTAGGTTAAGTACTTCTCAAATAATTATTTCTAATAAATGTAAATAAATGGATGACCAGGAGTCCAAATAGAGCGTACTCCACCCCTTCTCTGCCACCTTACTGCACTCATCAATACTAAAAAGGTCTGCAGTCAGCTCTACAACATTGAGAAACACTACGTGAGTCGGCTCAGCGGTTAGAAAAGCACATCTTTAAAAGGAAATGGAAAGTGCTGAAAGTGCAACTAACTAAATGAAACACAGGACCAGACCAACTTTTTTCATTTTCTTGTCATGGTAAAGTGAGCAGACGATAAGGACCCCCAAGTAGTCCCTGCTGTCAGAGATGCCGTTCAGATCAGACTATTATAGGGTACGACTGTTACTGCTGGTACAGCAACTATAAGCGATTAGTAATACCTGTCTCACTTCTACCTGCACTGCGCTCCTGGCGACCCTTACCAGAAAGAAAGGCCATGACCAGTAATTACGTTTGGAGGTCTAATTAAATCCTCACTTTCAGACTAATAAAGACACCTCAGTTTGTAGCCACACATTGATAACCACGAGGGAACAGAGGTGGCTACAGAATGTCTTGATGACATTGAAAACAAGTCGACCCACACTGAGGGGATGCGTTTGTACCGGTTTATTGATCTACACAATATTCAGGGTCACAATAAGATCCATCCTTATTCATCAGACCGCCTTTGTTCTGAATGTCGGCATACAATGTAACATGGTTTTAACTCCTTTTGATACTTCTCATACTATGGTTAAGTTTTAGAACTTGATGTGGGGATTGCGTGCGCACCACACCGGGACTGTCCTCCTCTCTGCGGCAGTGTCAGAATGCCATTTCCTTCTTGCACCAATCCAATCTATAGTTAGCCGCGCACGGTGCCAAATAATACAGCAGATCTGAGCGAGTGCTTGCTCACTCTAGGAAGAGTGGTACAAAGGCACATCTTAGCAGTATAAACAAAGCATTTTGAGACGGGCACTACTCAAGCACCCTCCTCGAATATGGTCTTTATCTACCAAACCTATCCCCAGTACACAAATGTAAACCATACTGCAAAATGCTACTGTTTTAGCGAGCTAAATTAGTTTGGAAATGTATCATTTAATTGCAATGTGTGTTTGCAGCCAATACAATGAATTAGACACCTGAGTGCCATTAACACTTTTGGAGCGGATTCACATGCTGCATTAGCACAAAGTGTCAGATATATGCAATGAGTGTTACTGACCACATTACTACCACCACCACCACCGAAAGTGCGCGTTTAACCACGACCCAAACGCATTTCATGCATTTGCAGCATACAAATAACAGCAGCTAGAGGTTTGGAGTTAAAAAATGAAGCAAACTGTTGACTTGCCATTCAGCACAAAAGGCAACCTAATGATATGACGCAATGAAAACAATGGTAAAACGTACCATTTGTACAAACTAGATAGGAACAAGTGATATTTATAACTCAATATAATGACACTCTATAAATAAAGTCTAAAAATCCAAAATGACAAGCTTACCTGTGGGTCCATCCCAAACAAAGGCTCTCGTTCTGCAGAGTCCAGCACACACCAGCTGTACAAACACAAGGATATTTAGTTTATAAACCACTGCCATTCAATTCCGTTTTGCACAAAGGAGAATCGGGCTGGGTTCACTTAAATGTGATGTCATCCTAAGTGGCTTTGCATTACAAAACTGGGTCTAAAATGCACTGAAAATGCAATAGATGGACAGTGCAGTACATTCTAAATAGAATCATCAAATCTGCACCAGTTTTGCGGGGAAGAAATGATGCCCCACAAACCGCTGCAATTCTAGGAGTGCGATGAGAAGAAATCGACAGCTAAGGCGGCGATTATAGTGGCCGCGTGCGCAACGTCACATGGGGCTGTCGCTCGCACACAACATGCACCGAGGCTGAAGGCGATCGGAAGGCGTACCAAGTGCGTCACCAGGCTGGTTCACCCTTATTGGCTGAACCGCTCACGTGACGCAAAAAAACAAAACAAAACCAATTGTATTTTAAAAAAATCGCCCGTGCGCACTATGGGTGGCCGCTGAGGAACGCACATTCGTACTCGCGGCGCGCAATGTAACGCGCATGCCGACAGCCACTACAACCGCGACCTACGGTAGGGGAGGGAAACACCAGCCCTCAAACCCCCCCATCCCCTCTCCAAACAGGTCAGGTTTTCAGAATATACAGAAGATTCCATTCATATAAGGATCCAGCAGAGGAACGGCAGAAAGACCCTCACTACAGTACAGGGCATCGCTGATGATTACGATAAAAAGAAACTAGTTAAAGCCTTTAAGAAGAAATTTGCTTCAGAGCACAGGTGGCTCAGTCAGAGGCAGTCTGATTGAGCCACCTGTGCTGAAGCAGGGATACCCTGAAAACTTTACCTGTGTGTGGCCCCTGAGGACAGGAGTTGCCCCCCCCTGAGCCAAAACAAAAGTCAAACTGTGCAATTTCATTTTTCTTCTGTCACTTCAATGCACACGTTATCTTTGAAGTACAGAATGTGCACATGGAAGTGTGTAAATATATAGATTCCAGTACAACTACCCTACATTCGCACGGCTTTCAATGACGGAAGTGACAAACAGTTATCTGTACCTCGGAGTCAAGATCTCCTTATACTGGAGTTTCTCCACACGAGCTGCTGCTGCCATGGACATTGGAATGACAATGTTATTAATGTCAAAGGAATTCTCCAACCTTTTCCTCTTAAGGGCCTGTAAAAATGAAACACAACAGCCTAAGCAACAACAATACCTGCTCTACATAAAGGCTTTCAGAATCATCCCGGCAGTGTGCAGCAGTGGTATGGGCAGGAATTGAACACAACCTTGAGCAGCTAAGGCCAGTACCTTAACTTCTGTGAAGGAGGCAAGAACCACCATTGTAAGCCTCTGTTCAAAACAAAAACAGGACAAGGACATAGCAATAGTGCAATTTACAGGGAATACAAAAACCGGATTAAGCCCCCTCACATGATGCAAGCAGGACTCAAGCGTGTTAATCTCTAGGAGAAAAGGGACGGCCACACGAGGGGAAATGGAGCAGTTTGAGACCATGTTGTGGTCTATATGCGCTTTGCTTTTGGCAATATTGCGAGAGTGTTTTTATTCCTTGTATATAAAAATACTAATGCTGTTTTCTGTGCGTCCCCTCTTTATACGAGAGCTATCATCATCATCATCATCATCATCATCATCATCAATATCACTATTTGAAGGAGTAACCACACGCTTCAATCCTACTTGCATCATGCGAGTTTAATTTATTTATTCGCTGTAAATTACACAACCGAGTACACACACACACACACACACACACACACACACACTTTTGAAGGAGCTGCATTGGCCCTATATGGTTGCATTGTGGTTTTTATTATTACTATATCACTATTTTAATTGTACTACTAATTTGTAACACTATATTAGTTATTGCTTTGAGTACCTATACACTTGGTATTGGGACTATATGTAAATATCACTCATTTTGTCACCTATTACATTGAAACAAAGGCATGAAAAGGCCGTAACACAATTATGGAGGGAGGTAATGTGATGCTATGGCTAAATAAGAAAGTACGTCACCATATATTGGTGGATCCCAGCACAATCCACCATGAACTCCTGAATAGATCAGGCAGTTTAACATTGGGCGTTATCCTTGGTGGATAAATAAATGATATTTGAGATATTTGGGAGGGAGGGAGGAGAAATTAATCTGTTCACCCAGTAAGGTAAACCAGCAGAGGCTTGCCAAAGTGAGATACACAGGTTTGTAGCTGCCCAAACATGGGTCAGGTTTGGGTTGAAGGTGGCATCTAACTATAAATAGGAGTGTACTTTATCGGTTGTTGTGAGTTCATATTGTGCTATAAAAAGTCAATCATTAATCCCAAGAAGTTGATCAATTTAACCCACAAGGGGAGGGCATGGGAGGGGGGGTGTCCCCTACAGCAATGAAGGTGTTGAGAAGAGATACGAACATTAAGCAGTGAACTCACCTTGTACATTTGCATCAAACATTATGCGGATGTTAAGCAAAGAGCAGGTCATTTCTACCAAACCTCGGCTAGGCCCAAGTAAAACTCTGGTACCTGTATCTGCCTCTTCTGCTGTAAGCGGTGGGATATAGGGCGGACTTACCGCAAAGGCGCTGGTATGCTGGCTGGCAGGAGGGGTTTCAGTAAATGGGGACAGTTGGTGCGATGCGGAGCTTGGTCTTTGATTAACAGGGGTGGACACGTGGATGTTGGGGTTCGGCACTCCTCTGTATTGCCTTTCATCTTTGAATGGAGATGCTGATAGTATATTAAAAAAAGAAATTAAAAAAAAAAAAAATCGGTAAAGGTCACGGTATTCATCATCAGAAGCAGAAGCAGAGCCGCAGCCGAGCAGTGCAAACATGTCACATGAACCCTGCAAATTACTTTACAAAAAGTAACTTCTCCCCCCCCCCCCCCCCAAAGACTGCACTTAATGCTTTCTACAGTGGATCCTGTCACATGCTAAAACTGTAAAAGGGAGGTGCATGAAATGTTTAGGTGCAAAGTACACTTTTTTTCTAGCAAAGTATTAGAAACTAAAGCCCAGACATCCACTGAGCCGGATAATGTTTTGCACCATTTCACAATTAGTCGTTTGGTGGAAGGACAAAGGCAGAACAGTTATTGGAGTGCAGGGTTTACACAATTAGCGCTGAACCAGAATAAAATAATGCCCCTGTTTTTGAGTCGTCTTAAAATCATGAGAGAAAGGTAGGACCCTGGAAAGGTTTGGAACACAACCCTGTGCGGTCCAGTTATGTGGTTCTGTATCTGGCTCCCTTTGTTGATCTGTTGCTTATTTGTCCGAGTGCACAGTGCACTTCTAATAAAGAAGCCGCCTCACCAAGCAAACTTGCAATAAAATGACCGAAGCCACTTCTCTTTATTTCCAACATGCCCCAGGGCTGACCGTTTCATAATGCAAGTTATGTTTCGTAGCTTTTCACAGTGAATATAAGAATACACGAAGTCTATGGCTTACAACTACCGCTGGCGGCTCATTCCTAACTGCAGGGAAAAAAAAGGGTGCAATGGATCTGAAACCTGGTGTCACCTCCAGGCTGCATCTCCTTAAATTACAGAAACAGAGAACTACTGGAGGATTGGACAATGAATTACAGCAGGATGAAGAATGACAAGTATAATACATTTGGGGGTGGGGGGGGGGGGGGGAGGAGGAGGGATGAGGGTGATTCAATAAGATTGCTCCTGTACTGAGACAATTTCAAGGTGAAATCTAAATGTATTATATGGATGTATAAGATCCCACAGAGTGTCCCAACTTTCTCTCAAGTGTGGGTAATAAACTTTTGGGGGGGAAGTAAAAAAGTTTGATATTCAGAAATAACACTTCGGTCACAGTATTCCTGCGAGATCTTTGGAACACTGAAATCATCGACCTCTGTAAATGTGTTTTCTTTACATTAAGTTACACAGCATGTAAAGAAAATACCCATTTTTTAAAGTTTGACTGTGCAACAGCTCTCTTAAAAAAATAAATAAAAAATACACCGAGGCTGATTGCATTTTTTTACTCATACGAATAAGAGGAAGAAATCAAAGTTCAACTAGTTGGCCACACATCACAAGTCAACGAGGCAATAAAAGCTAGAGATAAAGAAAGGAGTCAGGAGCTTTCGCCAGAGTCCATGAAGCTACTAGAAGTCTGTTCTCACTACTGTGAAGCGCTATGTACACTAATGGCGCTATATAAATAAAGACATACAATACAATACAATTAGCGGCACCGGCCAGCGCTGGAGCATTTCGGGTTTAATGGTTAAACCATTCTGGTTTCTTAAGAGACAGGGGTGCCCAATGCTACATCCCATTGACAAAACATATATGGTAAAAAGTATAATGTAAAATACTTCAATAATAATATTAAATACTTGGTTATTTAGTTAACCTTTTGTCCAAAGCATCATAAGCCTGCATACCAACGCCAAGGTATAACCAAATTAATGCAGGTCCTACACTACACTGTGAACCCTTCCTTTTACCTCTGTAAGAGGGGAAGAACCATTATAGGTCTTGTTCCTGCAGCAAATGAAAATACCTCCCAAGTTAAAAAGGTGAAGGAGGAGGAGTGAGCTCTGGGGGGAGGTGACACCAGCCTCCAAACGACTGCTGCCAGTCAGACATTGATTAATACACATTCCCAGCTAGCTCAAACTCCCACACTCACCACAGGCCAAAGGGTTAACTAAATAACCAAGTATTTAATATTATTATTGAAATATTTTACTTTATACTTTTTACCATATATGTTTTGTCAATGGGATGTAGCATTGGGCACCCCCTGTCTCTTGTTATATGCAATTGCCACGCTCAGTAGCTCTCTGGTTGACATAAATATATATTCATGATGTGGTGGGTGTGAGTTTGAGCTAGCTGGGAATGTGTGTTAATCATTCTGGTTTCTTATTAATAGGCAGCAGCTTCAAAACGTTGGGAGATGCAACGGATAGACAGTCATCTTGTGCTGGCACCTGATCTCCATTGTTTCATTTACTTTTATAGTATCATTGTACTGTATATGCCATTGTTTTTATTGCTCACAGCGCTGCGTTTGTTGGCATTAACATCATCGCTCCAAATGTTTCTGCTGTTGGCTTTTTTTTCTTTCCATTTATAAAATGAGAAAAGCAGGCACTACATATTTATAACATCCCCTTTCCAGCCTCTCAAACATTCAGCACACGGCTCCCAACCAGTAACTTAAAGGGAAAGACACACACGAGGGTTACATTTGTTTTTTTTTTCTTTCATCTTAGTGTGATTGTCCCCCTTAGAAAAATTTAAATCGTCTTCAAAAAGCAAATTGTACTTTGTATTGCTAAAAAATAATGATTATGTTATCTTGATCTGCCGAATTCATGCTTTATCTGTGTCCAAGGATGGCTTCATAATTACTTTATATAGAATAGAAGATCAATAACACAAGCAGAAGGGGCACAGGAGAAACAGGAGGGATTAGGAAGCGTAGTAACTGAAAGGTACTAAAATCCCAGCACTGCAATAAGGACATGGGATGGTTTGCATACGGCGGCTGTAGTGGAGTGATGCTACAGCGACTGTCAGGACTGGGACACGGCTATGTCATGGCTCCATTTAGAAAGGACAGGGTAAGAAGGGCACAGTAGTTGCCATGTGAGTGGAGTAACTCAGGGATCGGCACTGGGACCCCTGCTTTTTAACTTGTTTATTAATGACCTTGATGTTGGCATCGAGAGCAAAGTCTCCATCTTTGCTGATGATACTAAATTGTGTAAGGTGATAGAATCAGAGCAGGATGTAATTTCTCCCCAGAAGGACTTAGACTGGAAACGTGGGCAGGTAAATTGCAGAGGAGGTTTAATACAGAAAAATGTAAGGTTATGCATTTGGGATGCAAGAATAAAAAGGTCGACTTCCAAATTAAATGGAGATATATTGGGGGAATCCTTGATGGAGAAGGATTTAGGAGTGCTTGTAGACAGCAGGCTTAGCAATAGTGCCCAATGTCATGCAGTAGCTGCAAAGGCAAACAAGATCTTATCTTGCATCAAACGGGCAATGGATGGAAGGGAAGTAAACATAATTATGCCCCTTTACAAAGCATTAGTAAGACCACACCTTGAATATGGAGTACAATTTTGGGCACCAATCCTAAGAAAATACATTATGGAACTAGAGAGAGTTCAGAGAAGAGCCACCAAATTAATAAAGGGGGTGGACAATCTAACTTATGAGGAGAGGCTAGCTAAATTAGATTTATTTACATTAGAAAAGAGGCGTCTAAGAGGGGATATGATAACTATATACAAATATAGTCGAGGACTGTACAAGGAGCTTTCAAAAGACCAATTCATCCCAAGGGCAGAACTAAGGACTCGGGGTCATTCCATAGGTTGGAGGAAAGGAGATTTCACCAGCAACAAAGGAAAGCGTTCTTTACAGTAATGGCAGTTACAGTGTGGCATTCATTACCCATCGAGACTTATGGCAGATACAATAGACATCTTTATTTAAAAAAATAAAAAATAAAAAAAGAGGTACAATTTTTATATTGGTCTGATATTTATTTTACTTAAGGCGTCAATTGGATACATTTAATCCATGAAACATGCTACTGCATCCATGACTTCACCTTAGGCTGCTCTTATAGTGCCGGCGATGTCACATCAAAACAAATGCATTGCCGCCGTCGCGTGCGCTTATAGTAAGCGCGACGCGACAGCTTGGTCGCGATCGCAGGAAGTCATCTCAATTTAAATTTTTCCAGCGACCGCAGCCTGATGTCGCCGTCGCTATAAGCGTAGCCTTATTCTTAGGAGGGACTGCCCCTTTAAACCGTGATGCTATAAACCCCATTACGCTTGAATGCCAGTTCCCATTCTCCTTTTGGCTGCAGGTTTTGCTAGAGAGAATCTGATCAAGCTATTTTGCATGCTACATTTGGTACTGTACTCCTGCATTAATGCATCCGAGGCCAAATGTTTTTGAAGTTTCTTTGGAGAACACCATGTGGGACCTTGAGAAGACTCACCATGATGTGCTGAAGCCTGAGGCGTTCTTCGGAGCTGTGACCTTACTCGATCTGCTGTGGAAGCGGATATTAGCCTTGCATTTTTCTGCCAGCTTTCCACACGATACCGATACAACTTCTCTTGGTCACTTTTACCATGTGTATAACCTGGTGGTGGAAAGGAGACAACAAGACTATTGATCTTCCTGACAAAATGGTGCAAGTATAACACACATCACAACTTCACACACACATACAAAAAAAAAAAAAAAAAAAACTTAAGCAATTATGTTACTTCCAACATACTTCTCTCCACAAAGCACACTCACAGGCTGCTGGGGATATAAAAGCTGGGTCTTTATTACATCTTGGCCCCGAACAGATTGTGTATGCATCGGTGTTAAGACTTAAGACCCAGCTTTTGGATCAGCAGCAGCCTGGGAGTGCGCTCTGTGGAGAGAAGTAGGCTAAACTTGGTAAGCCTAATAACCATGCACCAGCTTAATATTCAGGGTTTACACTTATCAAGAAGATAGAGGATGCTAATGTCGAGCTGGGCAATATGCCGTTACATCACGACAATAGAAAATGATAAACGATCGACATTTGTTATTATTGAGGTATTATTGTAAGACAGCCATTATATGTTTTAGGGAGAGCAAGTGGGATTCAGTTTAACTGGAAGCAGCTGCTTCAAGAACACAGAACTATGATATCTATGGGATCTCTGCACCCTTCCTTAACCACTACACCTGGGGAATAGTGGCGTCTTCTTCACCTGCGTTTGCGCGCCCTTCCTGTTCATCCATTTCCTACACCCACCTTTGTTACAAGTAATTAAACATTTGTAAAACCATATTTCATGTATAAATTTACTCATAAAAGTGTTTAAAATAATGAATAGGGCGATTATAATTTCCTATGAAGCCGATGGTTATTGCGATAAATTAGGAATTGATCATGATACATATATAAATTTGTGCAAGTTTTTTTTGTTATTGCCCAACCCTACTCTAGTATTAGATATTTTTTTTCTACTAGCTCTTTGTTCCAGTAAAACAAATGAAGGTTAACAAAGTGACACTTAATATTTCTCTGGACCACATATCGATTCTTCAGACAGAGCCATGACGGTCCTGGAAGGTTGTCCTGTTCATCAAGGTTCGACACAAAGCAGTGGTTAGGAGTACCCTTCTCCTTCTTACTATCTGGCATCACTTACTGCCTGTGAAGTCAGGCGACGCGCTTGGATTCTGACAGTCTCTTCTCACATTGTCCAGAGGTTTCTTCCGGAGCTGGGAAAGCTTCAGCGCCTTGAGCTTGTGAGTGAGCCGGAACTGCCTGTCCTCTTTCAGCAACGCTTCAAAGTGCAAGTTAAGGGAGGTGTCTGGAGACCAGGACAGCCAAGAAAATAACAGAAATGGTATAGACTGAACAAATGCTACATTCATGCAAAAAACTGATTTATAACTAACTGTACAAGGACAAATACATAGCAGCTCAACCAATATTAACCACTTATCAAAAATAGAGTAGCACCACCACCATAAGTTCCAGTAGTTCTATTGGTCACAGGAAAGGTTACATTTCTGATACCTTTTATTGTACCAGAAAAGGTGGTTATCACAACCCAAAATATATCTAAATATATTATAAAATATATTAAAAACATGTTTAAACTAAATGTATAGTAGGGATGGCCAAACATTGTAATGGCCTGGGGAGTATTTGGGCAGAATGGTCATTTTGATGCTCTGCTAAAGATCTCCAAAGGCAGGTATGGATACTATACCAATTGTACTATAGTTGTCGCAGGGCCCTCAAATGAAGTACCCAGAGAACTTGAAAAGATGAAATTACAAGTGTGGCCTGTGTGACCGTTTGTAAGCTCAATCTCCGACCTGAGCAGCACACACTAATAAGGTTGCAGTGCTTTAAAGCAGCAGAGTTGGCCTTTAACTAAACCTCAGGAGGCCACAGGATCCCACCCCCTTCTGGTTTAAACTACTCACCGTGGGGGAAAGAGAGAATAGGGTGGTATCCAGGGTCCATCAGTGCTATGCGCTCATTTAGAGTCATGGTGCTGGGGTGCACGGTCTTCACAAAGGTTTTGCAACCGCACAGGATACACGTGATTGGAGGCTCACAACTACACTTCATAGACAGGGGCTTCTGCGGCTGGTCAAGAAGAACACAAAAGGTGCAAATTGGTCATTAACTGGCAGTACGGGGATTTAGTAGCATAAACCACTGGGACAAACTGTGCCCTCTAGAAGCGATCCATATAGGTCCAATTAACATGGTGCAATGTATAATGAAACCTGAACGATACCTATGCTAATGGATCAGCCCCTGTGGAAGTCGCACACTTAACAAGCACCTCCACTCTACATGGACTTTCCTTTTTCTTTCCCCATTCATGAATGCTTGAGGGAAACCGTTAAAGAAAAAAAACTAAAACCAAAGCGCATAATTGGACATTTTGATCATGTCCCGTACGCAGAATATCTAACTCTTGCACGGAGAATCCTTTTGTGGCTTGTGGAGCATTAGCTTTTTATGTCAATATTTGTGCCTGAACATTAAAACGTGGTGAGTCCTGGGACAGTACCCTTGGAGACCCATTTTCGAGCATCCCAGTAGTATTAAAGGTGCACCTTATCCCTAATGCACTCAACCGATGAGCATGCCCGACTTAAGAGAGGGTGTGATCACCCCAAGCTTCATTTTGTAAACCTGTGCCTCACAAGTAAGCGTGTACGCAGTGTGTGTTCATGTATAAAACATGACCCACTACATATGCACTTACTCACCAGACCCCGCCAAAACAAAATCTACACTCCATGTACGCTTTTTATCTCAGATGTCCCCCTAAACAAAAGTTTGAGATGGAAGTGATGAGGGCAAGTCTGTGCGGTTACAGAATGGGTTAAGGCCAGAGCAAACAGTAATGACTTTCAATAGACTTCAGTTTTTCAAATGTTTTAAATGACATCACAAATCATACATGGCTTCTGCTAGATAAGACAATACAGGTATGTGGTATTATAAACAAAGCTCGATTTAAACTGGGTGTTGCCTTCCTTTAATTGTAAGTGCAGGCGAAACACAGAGGCGGAAGAAAAGTGAACCCAAAAAGGATACCACACTAAGTGGGAAGAGGAGAGTCCAAAGTCCATAGGAGAAGAGGAAGAGCAGGTGAAGCAATGGAGAGAAACACAAACTGGGTGGGAAGATTTCTCAGGGAAGCTCTTAGCACCTGATCCCCTAGTTAAAATAGACATGATTACTCTTAGTAGATGGTTTGTACACTTGTGCGATGCTAAGTACTATAGATAACGCATAAAGAATAACTCAGTGCACAAAGCTCAATGCGGCAACACGGGACACAATGGGGTCAATCAAATTTAGGAATGACCAGTTACGGGTCAGTGACAATAATGGGGTTTGGCATCAAAGATGGAGAGAGGGTGGAGAGTTGTGAGAAAAATAAAAATAAACTCATACTGTGACAACGACAAAGCAGAGCGGTTGGGCTCAGGAATGTCACAAATCCGTAAGTAGGTGTTGGATACTTTTAACTGGTCATTTCCCCACTTATAACTACCAGAGCGTGATTTTCTTACAACCCCCATAGGTTACACTGACAGCATTGTAATGTTGGTGCCTTAAACCCAGGGCCCTTTACATTTATAGGCAGGCTACACCCATCCTGATATAAAGCCACAGAATGATAAGGCATCAGGGACGCTCTACACAAACCAATTCAATACACAAATCGTATTCTCCCGAGTGGGAAGGTAGTTGTCATTGAGTTGGATTTGATGCTTTCCGTGTCAAATAAAAACCATATATTTCTGGGCTGCCATTTCTTTGACGTCAATATGTAGAAAACAGATTGCTCATAATACCCTCGTCACATCCCAATACCAGTGGAGTTACTCTGTGTATGCTGAAGAACATGGCACAGGCAATTATTTTAAACAAACAAACAAAAAAAAATAAGCTATAAAATACTGTATGGATATTTTGGGGTCAAAGCCAAGTAAATTCATTTATATAGGAAACGGTCTGCTGCAGGGCCACCAACAGGCCAGGTTTTAAGGATATCCCTGCTTCAGCACAGGTGGCTCGGTCAAAGAGAGCTACCCGTGTGAGCTGAAGCAGGGACAGCCTTAAAACCTGGCCTGTTGGTGGCCCTCGAGGACCTACTGTAAATTAATGTTGCTGGAAAAATGTATCATCTGATGGATGATATCAATTTAGCGCAAATCCAGCAGGTAAAGCAGGATGAGGCTGTGAAACCTTTACCACGTTCTTCTAACAACGATGGCAGATACAGACTTGCTTATCCCCCAACACTGTAAACCCTTTGAGAACACCAGAACCGTGATGTTTTCGGATATTACCGGTTAAGAAATATGTATATGTATTCTTCAGATACTAACGGCTAAGGAACCTGTATAGTTCCTCTTTGCTTTGCAACGTTCAGAGAAATTGTGATAGATTTGACTCAATCTCCTAAAAACAGATCAGTTCGTCACTGATTTAGCCAAGATTGTTTTCCAAGAACAAAAAGTGCAGACACGTCAGACGCCACATAAAACACAGGAAGAGGGAAGGATAATGAAGCATCTTACCTTCCTACTAAGGGAAGACACCGCGCTGGACCTGACCAACCGACGCTTCTTGTGTCCGCGGAGGGGTCGTACTCTGGCGGATATACAGCTGGAGTCCGCAAGCACTGGGGGCGCCGCGAGGCAGTCTAATCGACGCTTTTTACCCAGTACCTCCTCTGAACCCAGATCCTCTGCGGAGCCGTTCGACAGACTGGAGCGCACACTGCAACAGAAACATCCACGGTTCAGAAACACTGCAGAGCAAGGAGCTTATTCGCAGGCTAAATTTTTATATAGAACTGCATTGCGGAAAATTGTGGAAGCCAAGCCAGGCTACAGGCACTGAAAGAAGGGACATTAGTTTCATACCAAGCTTAATAGCAATTGGTGTTAGACTATGCCAGTGGATTTCAACCTTCTCTCGCAGCACCCCTAATCATAGAGCTCCGTTCCTGAGGCACCCCCACAACAGGACAGGGTCACAGAAAACACACACACACACACACACACACACACACACACACACACACACACACACACACACACACACCTCTACTGCCCATGCCGCTTCCTCCTCTGCGTGGCCACACCCCGCAAGCTCCTGACACCACCTCCTGATTGGCTGCATTACCCAGCAGCAGCCAATCAGGATAGAGGAAACTGCCTTGCTCTCCCAGCTCTGGGAGATCAAGGAAATCCCGGAGCACCCGTTTGTTTGATCTTCTCACGGCACCCCAGGGTGCTGTGGAACCCTGTTTGGGAAACACTGCTCTATAAGCTGGCACATGACTTGCAAAGTTTACAAGTCAAAATATTTTGTGGGGGTGGGAGGTGAACCAAAATACTTGTTTAAGTACTCAGCACTATAGTTTGTCAAATATGTTTCTTCTGACAGCAAGTTACATTCTTAAAGCGAAACTTTAGTGTATCCAATTGTTGCATAAATTTAAGAGGGGGAGGAGGACTGTGTACAAAATCTGTCTGATTTCTCCTTGTGCCATGAAGGGTGCTGGGGGAGATATGAGGATGATGAGGGGTGCTGGGGGAGATATGAGAATGATGAGGGGTGCTGGGGGAGATATGAGGATGATGAGGGGTGCTGGGGGAGATATGAGGATGATGAGGGGTGCTGGGGGAGATATGAGGATGATGAGGGGTTCTGGGAGAGCTATATGAGAATGATGAGGGGTTCTGGGAGAGCTATATGAGAATGATGAGGGGTGCTGGGGGAGATATGAGGATGATGAGGGGTTCTGGGAGATCTATATGAGAATGATGAGGGATGCTGGGGGAGATATGAGGAGGATGATGATTATTATTTTACCCGTGCTGTCTGATTTTTATAAAATATGTATTTGGGGGGGTGGGGGGAAAGGGGGGTCTTTTAAAATGTATTGGGACGACGGGCGTCTTTTTAATATGTATTGGCGGGGCGGATATTTTTATTATGTATTGCAGGTGGGGTTACATGTGTTTAGGGGTGGTTTTTTTTGATATGTATTTTGTGGGGGGATTGAGTGAGTGGGGTAATTGACGAATGGTAGGGGCGACAGAGGAGAGAGGTGGGATTGAGTGAGGAAAAGGAGTAAGAGTGAGACGCAGACGAGATAAATACGTGAGGCGGGAGAGTGACTGAGACGGAGGGGAGAGAGAAATACGTGGGTATAGGGTGGGAAATAGAGGGGGCTTGTGAGGTGTGAAATTAACCTAAGGCCGCGCTTATAGTCCCGGCGACGCTGACGTCACGCTGAAGTCACTGGAAAAATCAAATTGAAGTGACTTCCAACGATTGCGACCAAGCCGTCGCTACTACTATAAGTGCACGCGACGTCGTCAATACATTTGTTTTGACGCAATGTCGCCAGCACTATAAGCGCCGCCTAATATGTGTCAGCCAGACAGGGGTTCCCCAAGATTTTTCGAAATACTTCAAGGGTTCCTCCAAACAAAAAAAGTTTGTGAATCACTGCTCCAGAGGAAAGGTTATTAGAAGCCTGTTACATTCAGCACTGGTTTCATAACACGCCCTTGAGTCGCCATTGTAACTGGAAAAAATCAAACACTTAAAAATAAAACATTTATATAAAAATAAATAGTACTCACTACACCTAATGTGATCCTAAGTTGTAATGCACCATTACAAATACCAATCATTAGCTTGGGGGGGTGGCACTTCTATGCTGTAATACTAAATCCATAATCGCCCAATAACCAGTTATAAACATAAAATCAATCTCATCTGTGACCTTAAAGTTAACACAGAGTTAATTTATAAGTATGTACAATATTACTTGAAGGGTCAAACAATTCTTCCCATTTTTAAATATCCACACTGGTGGATAAAGAACAATGGCTTTAACATAATGGCCATGCAGAGTGCAGGCTCTGCTGATAAGCCACCTGGCAGTGATGGGGTTAATGTTGCAATGTCTTGTGGGTCCCTCTGGCAGCAAAGTAGTTAAGAGGCTGTTTGTGAGCCTCAGCAATCGTTTGAATAAAACTTTACTTAAAAGCCAAAGCCATAATTACACTATTATCCTTCATGCGGTGATTTATTCAACTACAGACGGTGCCCCAGACACGTCTTCATTTCAAAGGCCAATCCGCACGATGACACTTTTTACTGTCTCAGTATTACAGTAAAATGTCTAAGGCCGGGTCCCCAGTGGTCACGACGGCGCGCGCACCGCACACCAGACGCTCACCTCTAGCCAGGCAGGCCCCAGTACCCCCTTGTGTGCGCGCTCCTCTCACGACAGTGCGTCCGCCGGCAGGGAAGACACGAAAGTTGTCTTTCCGTGCTGTGGTCACATGCTCGGCGGGCAGCCAATGGAAAGGCAGATATGCCCAGTCATGGGCGCGCCCCCCGTGCATCCCATCGCTACCCTACAGACCGCGGCTGTAAGCTGTGCACGCACCGCCAGGCGAGCGTGCAGCAGTGAGCAGTGGGGTCGTAGCCTACGCAGCATTGTACTAAAGAAAGAAAAAAAAAAACACAAACAAAAAAAGCTTGCAGATACTATGCATTGGCATGTGTGAAATCGTCACCCATGGAAGTCACAGTAAGTTTTGTCTGAAGCACAAAAACCCCCACGGAACTGTGATGCGAGAATAAGAACGCGCTTCTGAGCCACATTCACAGCGAACGCCTCTATCCCAAGACGGAAACGTGCAATTGCATTCACCGATATAAGCGGGAAACACTAGGGGTCCCCATTGGACTCTATATAGAAGGAACAAATTCATTAAAACTGCACATCAGGGTTTGCAAACAATGTATATTCTGCAGGACACCGCAACACTGATTACTAAAGCATATATTCAAGGCAACAAGATCTCCGTTTCTGATCAACTCAAAAAGTTGAATAAATGAGCAGTTATTCTTCTACGTCAAATGAACATGTCTAAGTGCAATTAATAACGGCATTTCCCTCGTTCTTATTCACACACCTCAACATGACTTTCACAGCTATACTATTTTGCTGATGCGTTGCTCAAGTTTCAAAAAACAATTCACTTATTTTACATTTCGTTAACAAAACACGGGTGATTTAGCGTTATTTTCTTCCATTTGTTTGCTACTACCCATTGACTAAATGAAATTTCTGCATTTTACATAGTCTTGAATGCGGACATTGCTCTACTACAGAGCGTTTGTTCCTACAGGATACACCATGCCTTGAACCTTGTATGAACACTGTCCCCTTGAGCTCTGCATTGGAGTATTTTTTGTGTGTGGTTATGTCAGTATCAGATTTCCATTTTAAATGCCTAGAAAGCAAACCGCTGCAAATGGGAGCACACGGACGATATAAGGTCGAGGCTTGCAATTATGTACGCACATAAAAAACAACACACTTTAACCTACATGCATATGAAATCAGATTTTAAATGAATAAATATATGTATGTGTGTGTAGGTGTAGGTGTGTGTAGGTGTAGGTGTGTGTAGGTGTAGGTGTGTGTGTGTAGGTGTGTGTGTGTAGGTGTGTGTATGTGTGTAGGTGTATGTGTGTAGGTGTGTGTAGGTGTGTGTAGGTGTGTGTAGGTGTGTGTAGGTGTGTGTAGGTGTGTGTAGGTGTGTGTAGGTGTGTGTAGGTGTGTGTAGGTGTGTGTAGGTGTGTGTAGGTGTGTGTAGGTGTGTGTAGGTGTGTGTAGGTGTGTGTAGGTGTGTGTAGGTGTGTAGGTGTGTGTAGGTGTGTAGGTGTGTAGGTGTGTGTAGGTGTGTGTGTGTGTGTGTGTGTGTGTGTGTGTGTGTGTGTGTGTGTGTGTGTGTGTGTGTGTGTGTGTGTGTGTGTGTGTGTATGTATATATATAAATATACACATATATATATACACATATACACACATATATATATATATATACATATATAATATAAATATAAATATAAATATATATATATATATATATATATATATATATATATATATATATATATATATATATATAAGGAAAAGAAGAAGAGAGAGCGCACGCCCATAGCGTAAAATAGTATTTAATGAGGGGAAGGGGGGGAGAGGGGAGGTAAAAAATGCACTTACAAAAGTACAATAAAATCAAGCATTTGTGAAAATAATCACCACCATCCGGTTCAAACTGCAAGCTCTTTGGGACAGTGCCAGGCTCCGTTGGTGAAGGATCAGGATATTATTATTTTTTTCCATTCCCCCCCCCCCTCCTTTTTCCCTTCCCCCCCCCCCCCCCTCCCTCGCTTTCCCGTCTGGGATTTGGGTTACGTCATCTATTCACATAATTAATATATTCTCATATATTTTTTTTTTTATATATATCTTTATAGATAATATTAGGATCATTGGGCTATATTACACGGTATCAGTTAGACATTAATCACATCATATAGTTTATATTGTTGAGTACACTTTTAGTTAATATATTAACACATAACACAGAACTACAAGTTCATTTAATAGAATTAAGCTTTCACTAATAATTTGTTTATTAATCACAATGGATATGAGTTATTCAGTATTCATTACACACGTATACATAAATAAAATTTATATAAGTATCTTAACACTTTATTCGGTAGATCACAATTATCCATTACACTGTTTTTTCAGGACCTCCGGGCCCCTGCTCTGTTCGTGGCATATAGATTCCAGATATTATTGATCTCCTTAATGCTCTCATAGATTAGATTCCCTATTTATAGGAGGATGATATTCATTGTGATGTTCATATGTGTGGTTTTCAGATGTCTTCTCTATGTATATATATGTTTTTTGTTTATACTATGTGTATAAATCTAGACTTTGTTTAGAATAATTTTTAGACTATGCTGTATGTAATTTGTTTAAATTGGAATTTATGTATTCACATTACGTATTTTGTACAAGTCTTGATGAAATTGATCTACCACATAGTATATATTTACCATTTGCATCCATAAGGATGTACAATATTTCTTTATTTAATTATATATTTTTAAATATATATATATATATATATCAGAAAATTTATTAGGTAGCCCGTTTGTGGTGCAATTCACAGACGAGTATAACAATTGTCTGGTGTAACCCCCCATATATATCCATCTACCAAGCGGTTTAGGATGTTGAAGGGTGTATACTTAAAAACATTTTTTTAATTAACTACTACCTTGAACTGTCTCTGGAAATTACTATGTATATTGATCCAAGTATAGTTGGGACTATGTCTCTCAATATGGATATGATTCTCTCTCAAATACTATCTCCGCTTAACTCTTTCAAGTAACTATGTAATCACATATGGATTTTATTATATTATATATATGCAGTTCAACACACTTTAAATCAGTGACAAGCACTTTTCACCTGAGTGGGGGCGTTCCAAACACTTAGCATCATTATGCTGTGTATATATACCACAGGACCTCCCTCTCTCAAGGTATCCCTTTGAAAAAGTTGGCCGTGACTGACGAAACGCGTCAGGGAGCGTCATTACGTCAGACGCACTGACATTGAAGTCAATACGAAGCGCTGGAGTGGACCTATCCAAGCGCAGGTGCTAAAGAGATTTCATCACACGGAACTGATTTCTTGGACTTTTAACAGCACACCAGCCCTGGAAACCTGCGGGGACGCTGATCCTTCACCAACGGAGCCTGGGACTGTCCCAAAGAGCTTGCAGTTTGAACCGGATGGTGGTGATTATTTTCACAAATGCTTGATTTTATTGTACTTTTGTAAGTGCATTTTTTACCTCCCCTCTCCCCCCCTTCCCCTCATTAAATACTATTTTACGCTATGGGCGTGCGCTCTCTCCTCTTCTTTTCCTTCTAGATACCCTGTGGACATGGGTTGTTCACATTGAGAGCTGCCGGAGACCCTGCATACCAGTATCCATTACAACTATTGGAACATTTTGAGGACTGGTTTTTTCTTTCCTGTTTGCTCTTTTATTTCAATCATATGTTGTTTTATTATTGTTATGTGCCCACTTCAATATCTGTAAGGGTTTATAATAATTGCATATGTCATTTAGGGAAACTCCCATATTAGTACATATTGATTGGGATTTACTAGAACCATTATATCCACACTGGTTCACTTCTATTAGAGGCGCAGCTTTTTTTCTTTTTTGCTTGTCATATATATATATATATATACACACACACACACACACACATATACATACATTTGTATTCCCTGCACATGGAAAAATACGTTGGTGCCACATAGATGAAAGGGAAACTATGAATCCATTGTGACAGATTTGTAATGGAAGGGTTCTGAGAATATGTTGGAAGGGAACATTGCACACGCCTGTATCTGGCAAGAAGGAAATAGATTTGTACACATGAACTTTCACACAGCCTTTTGTCATCTAAGTTGTGCTTTACATGTCTGTAGATTTTCATATGCTACTATATGCGTTTCCCTTGTACAAAAAGAAATTGTATAAAGTTTCTGGAAAACTAAAGCTCTGTGACCACCTCACCAAAACAAGAGACGTCTCAAAACCCAACCACCAACTACATTTACATTTCCTTTCAAGAAACGTAACTAAAAGAAGGTATCCATAACATGAAAGCTTTACAAATAATTCCCACTCAGCAAGTTTTAGATTTTATTTCATTTATATAGCCCTACAGCAGTGTGCGCACACACACACACACACACACACACACACACACAGTCCCTGGGGACCAAAACCTATAGGTTTGCTTGTTGGTCTTAATACTTTACTATTTTTCTACTCCTGTGCTATTAGTTTGGATCACAGCTGACGTGTGCGCGCTTGCAGGGTGTACATGTGTTGTAGGGGTGTACATGTGTTGTAGGGGTGTACATGTGTTGTAGGGGTTTACATGTGTTGTAGGGGTGTACATGTGTTGTAGGGGTGTACATGTGTTGTAGGGGTGTACATGTATGTGTCTATGCAGGGGAGTGCACACGCCCGCACACAGAAAGTGCTACCCAAAGAATATTAGGGTTTAATAACATTGAGTACAAATCAAAGTAACTAGAGCCCTAGATGCCAGATGGGTGAGTAATGCAATACAAGTTAACATGATGCAGTGCCAACACAATGTTGGGTTTTTAGAGGGGGTGGGGATTGCAGCTTTAAGACACCCACAAGATGTGTAACTCTCCAACTTGCAGACGTGCTAGTGAAGCATCAATTTACCCTACAAAAGGCCTTTGTAGCGCCAGTCATCAATAATAATTAAAAAAAAAAAAAAATCTAATAATTTCTGCTAAAAGACCCACCATGTAACAGAAGATCACAGATCTGCAAAAAAATATATATAAAAAGGATGGCTTCTCAACACAGGATGCACAAAATCAAAACACACATTGCAACATCAAATAGTCTTGGGTATTTTGGCTCCTCTATTTGAACATTGTAATTACAGTATCTAGTTGCCTCACTGTGCAAAAAAATAAACACGCAGATCATGATCAGATCAAGTTCAAAGATCCAAAATACAAGCATAGCCTATATTGAACCCATAAAAAAACTTAACATTTCCAGATGAACACACACACGAACACACACGAACACACACTAACACACACTAACACACACTAACACACACTAACACACACTAACACACACTAACACACACGAACACACACGAACACACACGAACACACACGAACACACACGAACACACACGAACACACACGAACACACACGAACACACACGAACACACACGAACACACACGAACACACACGAACACACACGAACACACACGAACACACACGAACACACACTTTTTAGCATTGCAAGTTAACAGCACAAATGTGTTACCAGTCCTCCAGACCTTCCACCCCCAACAGGCCAGGTTTTCAGGATATCCCAGGCTCAGCAGCTCTGAGCCAAGTGTGGTAAAGCTGGGATCCCCTGAAAGCCTGACCTGTTGGGGGGTGCTTGAGTGGAGTTGAGCAACCCTGACTTAGAAGCCCCAACTTAATCCAACAGTTAAGATGGATCTGCAGACTCCCAAATGGCTCCAGAAGCTTCCTGGGTAAAATGTTGAGCGAAAGTTTTCTGTTCAGTATCTTGCAGGATAATACCCTATTGTTTAATGATCTACCTTTCCTTCCCAGTAATGCAACCTTTCAGGTTGAGCAGGCGTAGAAAGACCAAAACAATTACTAGTTGTGTTAGACAGCAACATCTGTAGGGGGAATACTCACTGAATCCTAAAGTACAAATACCAACGGCTTGTGCCACGCATTAAAGCTGCCGCTAAAAAAATATATATATAATAATAATACAGCTGAACCCCGTTATAACGCAGTCCTCGGGGGCCACCCGATCAGACCGCGTTATTACGAGGGTCGCGCTAATTTAAAAAACCAACATGGCCGCCGTGATGTGGGACTCCGCGCTGCCGAAGGGGGAGAGCTGAGATAACTCTCCCAGAGCCCAGCGTGCAATGGCAGGCTCCCCGGACCCCTCCCCCCCACTCCCAGCAGCACTTGCCCTTACCCAGCATCTGCAGCAGTTGATCTGTGCAGAGAAGCTGCGAGGGGGAGGAGAGCTCACGGGATGTCAGCTGTTTCTGAGTTCCTCGGCCAGGGATCAGCTCCCTTCAATCCTCCCCCACAGCAACAGAGATACAGGCAGGGAGAGGGGGGGCTCTCTTTGAGCCCAGCATCGCAGCAGCAGCCCCCCCCCCCCAGCCTTGCACCGTTCCTCCCCCCTCCCAGCAGCCCCACGATGCATCCAAAAGGTGGGCTGACAAAAAAAGGTAGGGGGGGCTGTGTGTGTGTGTGTGTGTGTATGTGTGTATGTGTGTATGTGTGTGTATGTGTGTATGTGTGTGTATGTGTGTGCAGTGTGCGCTGGTGCTGTGAGTGTGTAGTGTGTAGTGTGCAAAAAAAAAAATGTTCAAAAAACAATTTACATATTTTTTTTTTAATTCAGGGTGTATGCTGAAACCGCGTTATAATCAGATCCACGTTATAGCGGATCGCGCTATAACGGGGTTGAGCTGTAATAATAATAAGAAATATATATCTATATATATATCTTATACTATTATTAGTGAAAGCACTGTATGCCTGCCTGGTGTCCCTAGGGGAAATCTCATTGGTCCCTTGGGCCGCCAGCCCCCGCACACCTCTCATTGGCCTGAGGCGGAGTGACGGGCGGGCCAGACACACACACACACACACACACACACACCACCCTCCTCAACACACACACTCCACCCTCCTCAACACACACACACACACACACTCCACCCTCCTTAACAGCTGCCCGGCCTTGACCCCCCCCCCCCCCGCGGCTGGCCCGCAACAACGGAAACCCCCCTATCACCACTCCGCGGGACATCAACATCACCCTCTCTCCCGGTGCTCACCCTCTCTCCTGGTGCTCACCCTCTCTCCTGGTGCTCACCCTCTCTCCTGGTGCTCCCTCCCACAGAACGCTCCCCCCACCCAGAGCAAGCTCTCGCCGCTCTCACCTTCAGGCCTAGAGGCCACGCCCCCAGCTCACAATCCCCAGGAGCGCTGCTCCGGCTCTCTCAGTCGGGAGCTGTACGGGCCGGCTGCCCACACCACCTCCTGACCTGAGCGTCTCAGCTCCGCATCGCCGGGGGGAACGGAGACCGCCGAGGAACCCGAGGAGGAGCGCGGCCCGGTGCGAGGTAAGTAATCGCAGGGGAAGGGATCTTTCACCCCCCCCCCCCCGGCACTTCACCCCGGCCCGGCGCTTCACCCCCCCCCCCCCCGGCCCTTCACCCCCCTCCCCTGGCCCGGCCCTTCACCCGACCCTTTACCCGACCCTTCACCCCCCCCCCCCCCGGCCCTGCCCTTCACCCCCCCCCCGGCCCTTCACACCCCCTCCGGCCCTGCCTTTCACTCACACATCCCCTGCCCTTCGCCCCCACCCTCCCTGCCCTTTGCCCCCACCCTCACTGCCCTTCGCCCCCACCCTTCACTCACACACACCCTGCCCTTCGCCCCCACCCTCCCTGCCCTTTGCCCCCGCCCTTCACTCACACACACCCTGCCCTTCGCCCCCACCCTCCCTGCCCTTCGCTCCCGCCCTTCACTCACACCCTCCCTGCCCTTTGGCCCCCCCGCCCCTCCCTGCCCTTTGGCACCCCCGCCCCTCTGGCACCCCCGCCCCTCCCTGCCCTTTGGCACCCCCGCCCCTCCCTGCCCTTTGGCACCCCCGCCCCTCCCTGCCCTTTGGCACCCCGCCCCTCCCTGCTCTTTGGCACCCCCGCCCCTCCCTGCCCTTTGGCACCCCCGCCCCTCGGCACCCCTGCCCTTCAACCCCGCCCCTCCCTGCCCGTCGACCCCACCCTCCCTGCCAGTCGACCCCACCCTCCCTGCCCTTTGCCACCCCCGCCCCTCCCTGCCCTTTGCCACCCCCGCCCCTCCCTGCCCTTTGGCCCCCCCTGCCCTTTGCCTCCCTCCATGCCCTTTGCCCCCCCCATGGTATATCAGTATATATATATATATATATATATATATATATATATATATATATATATATATATATATATATATATATATATATATATATATATATATATATATATATATATATATATATATATATATATATATATATATATATATATATATATATTCATTCCCCAACCCCCCATTCAACATGTGTATCAATACAATCTGCACACTGACAAGTGATTCAATAAATTTCCGATCTATCCATTTTCCTGTAATCTATCGCTTTGCTCTGGGTTATTCAATTCACGGCTATTGCTGCTAAACAGTACCCACGATGCAAAGTTCTGTGGGGAAGATCATGTAACCAGGCAGTAACTAGATACAATTGGTGCACTGCTAGATAGAGGGCAGGTCTCAAGAGCCAGAGCCTGTCTCAGAAGGGGAAGGTGATATGACTTTGTAAAAGGTTTCTATAGAAACAAAAAAGCTTGCCACATTAGAATATATTCAAAATATCTTTAAAGGTTTTTTTAATGCAATTCAATGCAGTTTAATGCAATAATGCAGTTCAAGCAATATCCTACAGTTTTTTTTAATATAAATTAAATCACTTCTGTACTATGAGAAAATACTCATAGTACAGAACTGATTTAATTTATATATTAAAAAAAAACCGGTAGGATATTGCTTGCACTGTAGCTTAAATGCCTACAAGTTGAAACAGATTGTACGACCCATCTATGGGACCATAGCAGACAAAAAGTTATACTATCAGACGTGCATGCATGCATTCAGAGGCCCATACACGCATTACATTGTGCATAAATATACGCAAGCACAGATATATATACACTCATACATAAATATACTCGGATGCACAGCAAACGTACATGGATAAATACATACACCGATAGGGCAAACGGATTGCCCCCGAAAACTCTCACACACAGACTGCCATGGACAGTCAAACTCCAAGACTTCAGGAGTCTCCCGCTCATTCAAGAATTAGGAATACACGGCAGTCAGCATAGGCTCCATCTTTTGTCAGTTCAACAAACAAGAGGCTGTTCACACAAACAGACCTAATGGGAGTCCTAGAGGTACACGAGAGCAGCTGCATTTCACTCTTGGACTTACAATTAGACACGTTGCGGTTTCGGTGTTTTTAGACCAATGGTTCTTACACTTTCCTTGTTGATATGTCCTCCATATGTAGTTTTACTTAAATACATCTATAATACTACAGCCAACTCTAAATGTTGTACTTTCAGCCCACCCCATACATGCTGGAAGCAGCAACCCACTACTAAAATATTAGGGGGCTGCCAAGACATTCAGGGACCACATCTTACGAATCCTCATTTTACACTCTATTTTATATCTTGATTGGGTTAGCAGTTATATAAAAATCTTAGTAGCACTACCATCTCAATTAACATGTGCTTATCGAAATCCTGAGTGAAGCTTGGAGCGGTGTGCAAAGTCCTAGTGCACATGTTACTGGAACCCGGACACATTCTGCACAGGCTAGAACTGTGGCTGGCAACTAGGCGAGGTCTACCTGAAAGGAACTGAACTTGAGACGTGGAGCTGCTGCTGCCGCTCCCACATGGTGCTGGCAGAGAGGGAAGGTGGCCTGCGCAGTCAAAAACACAATATGCCCTGGAGGCTTTGTGAAATCACAGACACACAGCTCAAATCAACATCCTCCGGTAAGTCTGGAAACAACTGATGAGTAGCAGCACGGATTATGAAAAAAGGAAACAGACTTACCAATTTAGGAGTCCGTTGACTTGACCAGATGGTTTTTGGGATCCTGGGGATTCTGACAAGGGGGTAGTGGATGGACTTTGACACACGACATTTCCTACAGGCTGTGTAAGGCGGGAACACTACAAGAGAGGGTATATAAATTAATAATGCAACAAAAAAAACCCCCTAAAAAACACACCATTGAAAAGTGACCAACTTGGGAGAGAAAAATATAATATCAACAGTACCTAAATTATATTTATATGTTAGTTGGCTATTGAAGGAATATGGAGCAGTCTTGCAATGCCCGTACACATACAGGCAGACATCGGTTATCCAACAGAATCTGTTCTGGAAGTAGCGTTGGATAGTGAAACCGTTGTGAAGCGAGTCCCATGTTAATCAGTGGCGGTGAGCGTTGGGTAACACATTCAGGCGTCGGATATGCTATTCGTTGTAAAGTGAAACGTTGGATAGCGATGACTACCTGTATTGCCCTGCACACCAGTATCCTGTTGTCATGCAACACATTTTCTTTCCCCTCTTTGCATTGCTTAATTTCAAGTATATTGCAGCCATATCCAGGATCCTGAAGCATGTATCATGGCAATCAAAGAAGATTCTTCTAATGTAGAAACATTAAAGACACTGTGGGAAAAGCTCCACTTGCAGTGAATGTTGTTTTTGAAGTGATATACACCTGTAGAATACAAGTGTGCAACAAATGTCTACAGCTACTGTATTGCATTGGTAATTTGGTGCATGCGTATCTGAACCAGTAGTTACAGCAGTAAAAACAGATGGGACAGTTAAAACTGTTGAAAAAGATAACGCTATGTACTAATGTAATCTTGCTGACAATTATGGAGCAGCCTGGAGCTTTTAAAATCTGCTATTTAACAGTTTTCAGGGTACTTGAATTAGAACAGTAGATTTTAATAATGTAAATAGGGTTAGGGCAGAAATGAACAATTCTGCACACAATGGCCAACAATTCAGCTGAATGAACCATGACAACATTTCAGAATATTTACTTTAGGAATTAACAATAAGGGCCATATGTACTAAACAATGCCAAGCCACAAAGCACTTTACATCCCCTTCACGTAAATGGGCAATAAATTGCCTTACAGTTTAGCAAAACTTAGTAAAAATGGCCCTAATCACAAACTGATACATTTCACCACAAAAATGAAGTCTTAAACCAGGTTTCCAAAACAGTTTTCTAGGTTTGGTTGCTATTTCAGGAATAGTGGATGTCTGAATAACATGAAAGGGACACTGCTCAGAGTTACACACAGCACCAGTGTAAACTATGTCACAGTCTTCATATACAGTATAAAGGTACTCGTAGCATTCCAATGCTGCGCTTATAGTGCCCACGACGTCACGCCAAAACAAAACAATGGACTCAGTCGCCAGCACTTATAGTAAGCGCGACAGCGACGGAGCGACCAAAAATTTGGAAGCGGGTTAAATTTGATTTTTTTTACACTGTCGCCACGTGACCGTAAACCAATGACCCCAACGCCGCTGCAAATTGAATTACAACTTTCGCAAGTAGCAACGGCATCGGTCGCGTCACCGTCACTATAAGCGCGGCCGTAGTGATGTTACAACATTGCAGCGACAAATAATAATCCCTGGTTTTTCTTAATTATTTGCTATGGACATCTTTGCCCAATATTGATTAAACAAATAAGGACCCTTCAAGTATATATATATATATAAAAATAAAATACAATTCTCCCCCTCCCCCTCCGCCCCCCGACTCACGTCAATCCCAACGAGGGAAAAGGACCACATTAAAAACCCCACAGAAAACCAAATGATATAAACGGCCCGTGTTTATGAAATGCTGACTAAACATGCAATGAAGCTTTAAAAATATAACAAACTAATAAATGGCGCATTGCTCCCAACGAAACGTAAAACGCTTCACAATTGCAACCTAGGCCACGGTACGCAGCATGTGGATTTATAGAGATCCAGCCCCTGCCCCGTAGAGCTTACAATCTATGCTTTTGGTGTCTGAGGCACAGGGAGATTGGCCCAGTCCCTAAGTGACAAGAAGCGGACACTGGGATAGGAACCAGACTTCCCCGCTTCACACTCAGGGCTTTCAGAGAGTCGGCGCCTTCCCTCACGGTGCCGCTCTTTCAGCCGGTTATAAAATCGGAATGGCCCAGTCACCGTTTCCTCATCATTGTCTAATTTGAGACACACAAACAGGCTCAAGGACACCAAATACACTTCAACCATATTAATGAATGGCGTCTCAGGCTTCCTAACCTGAGCCTTCTAGGTTATGTATACCTATATACAAAGCACAAAGCTAGGAGAGACAGGACATGAAGGATAAAAGACAGGCTGATCCCAGTAACACAGTAAGCCACTAATTCTGTTTTTCTTGGCATATATTATTCATGCGAAAAATGCAAACTACATGCCAATTAAAATACAGCATCAAAATATTAAAACGCACACACCTACTAAATAGACTTCTAGAAAATTCATTGTAAACATTAAATGGACAGATCTCCTCATAAGTGGGCATCTGAATTTCAAGGTCATTTAAAAATCACCAAAACGTATCAGATGCTGGTGGTGGGGTCAATATATATTACTCATCCCTTTGCTTCTGAGGAAAAAAATTCATTCCAACCTCAAAACCTGACACTAATAAAAAGCGGGGTTTACAGATCTAAATTTTAGATGAGATGTTATTACATATCCCTCTTCTATTTTATACGCTTCAATACGGACAAATGTAAAAAATGTTTTAAAATTTATGGTAATAGAAATATATTCCATAATCACCCCTCAACCCCCCACCCCCTCCGGATGGGGTGCATTAAGCAATTGCAGGTACTGCTGACACTAGGCAAACATGGACCGACCGGTACACGAGTTGTGGAGATGTTTGGAGTCTGCTTAATGCCTTGCTTCCATAGCACCAACTGCTAATTGAAATGGACGACTTCCTTGTAAGCCCAGCATACCAAACTGTGCACCAGCCATGCAATAACGGCAGACTTTACAGTCAAACAGTAACTGGCACCTCAGGCCTACGGAACGCCGTCCCTTTAACACATTGGCACAAATAGAGGTGGGAAGTGTTGCAAAGTTTAAATATTTCCTGAGTGTTAAATAAAAACAGAAGATCGAGATTGATCAGGAAGATTGGATTAAAGCAAAAATGCACTCTGACAACAAAGATGTGAAGAAACACGACTAAAGATTAATCTACTTTGTGCCCTCCGGACATTCAAGAAGCATCACAAGAGCTGGTACTTTCATGGACCACATGACATTCCCTGAACTATTCCCCCCCATGCTATGTCTAGGGCTGACTTTCAAATAAGCAACCTCCCCCGCTTGCGTTACTAATGTCAGGGACGAGTTGGCGTCACGGGATCAAGCAATCATGTGACCCTGGGGCAGGAATACCAGAAGAACTCTGACCTTCCAGCACCGAAACGGTAAATGAAGTGTAAGAAACGTGACGGCCATTTTAATCTACATGTAGTGAATGATTAACCATAACAGACTCCAAAGATTGCGCAATTATTTTTGTGCCACTTGTGTAGATTTAATAAACACACTACAGTAAAGATTCAGATGACCGTGGGAGAGTATGTAACTCCCCCTCTAAAGGGTTACAAGTATGGTTAGCATGTACCGGGCCCCACCCTGTGTTGTCATGGGATCAACACATCAAGGTGAGTATACAAGATGAGGGGAAGTTCAAGGTTAGCTTCCAGGAGGACAAGAGTAGAGGAGCCTCAGGGACAGTGGATAAGTGTTTATAAAGTAGTAGCACAGACCAGACCCCCTTGTTTATTATGTTGTAGAAAGGTATAGTATCCTTTAAGTCAGGATCCCATAAGAAAATTAAGGGAGTCCAAGATCAGCTTTGACGTATGCTAATGGCATGCCAAAGATAGCCTTGGTAACGAGGACTCCTGGACGCTGGCGGAAAGGCTAACCACAAATCTGCATTAACAGTTTTCTTCAGCGGCACGGAAGTGGCAGTTCATACCGACAAAGGGTATTGGGGTCACTTGTACAGAACCCGCTAGGAGCCCCAATGGGACAAGCATTAATGGGATAATACAGAGGGATTTCCCGAACAGAAGAACGAGGGGCCCGGGTCTCAGAACAGTTGAGAAACTAAGAAATATACCTCCCTCTGACTGTTGAGTGGGCATTCATGGAAGCGCAAAAAGTACCGATAAGAAAGAGAGATATTACAACATTGTATAAAATGTGGTCTTCATGCCTGGGGACCTAAATAAAAGACTGTTTGCCAAAAGTTCCTGGTGCCCATTCTACAACCTTGCTACCTCATCACGTAGCCGCCTGAATCCAGCCCCTGAGTTAAGGTAACACATGCAGGGTAGCCATACATTACACACCAATGTGATCTTCCCAGCAGCCGGGCAGGGAGGGTTACAAGTATAATCAGAGTTGACCAAACCCTTCCCAGCCATACAAACATAATAAAAGCAGCGAGAAGTAGAATGATAGATGTCAGAAATTATGCACAACTTGACAGTTTGCAGGCATGCCAAATCAGATGTTTTCTTCTAGCTGGTGAACTGTAAATACCCTGATGCTGCCATCTGTATTGAGGCTTCCTTACAAGCTGTAGGAAGATCATTGATGAACACTGAGAAGAGTAGGGGCCCCAGAAAAGAGCCTTGCGGGACACCACAGGTGATATCCAGGGGGTTGGAGTTAGAGCCCAACATGTGTCTCTTCAGGCTCTACCCGATAGGAAGGAATAAAACCAGTTTAAAGCATGCTTCCCTATTCCAGATCACTGGAGTTTAAGATAACATGCTCAACAGTATCAAAAGCCTTTGAAATATCTAGGAATATTGCACCAGTGAGTTGTCCCAGTTCCAATCCACACTATCTCAATGAAAACTTTTAGTAGCGTAGTTACCGTGGAGTGTTTGGGGGAAAGCCAGATCAATTGGCTAGGGAAATTTGTCTTGGTATAGTAATTGCTTAATTGAGAGTGAACACATTTTCCCATGACTTTGGATAGTATTGAGAGAAGAGAGATTGGCCTGTAGTTTGAGACAGTTTTTTTTTGTCCCCACATTTGAAGAATGGAACAGCTCTGGCAGTTTTCCAGGTCTTAGGGATATGGCCTGCAGACAGGAGAGAGTTGACTATGGAAGCAATTTGTTTGGCAATGGCTGGGGCACAAAGTCATAGGGACTTAGACTGTAGTAAGTCAGGTCCTCATTGGCTACTTGGTTTTAATTTGAGGGGCACTTGTGTAATCTTTTCAGATATTGGGACAAATTATCACGGTATTACTTTGCTACCTGTACATTGCCCAACACTACCTTGAAAGCAGGATTTTATGTGCTATAACATCAAAAGTATACAATAAATGCCATCAAAGGGTGAATGTCTTTGCTCTATCAGCCAATCGATGAGTGCAACCATGCATGGAGAGTGGAAAGCCATTTGTCAGGACAGTGTCCAGGATATAGACTCAATGAATCCTGGATGTTAAACAACTAATTATTTTGCAGGTAAGTGATTTGCCTTTTCAAAGTCCTCATAAAATTCAATTAGGAAATTTCATCTTGATCCAATACAGCTGAAAATCCATCTATTTTAGTGAATTAATTCTGCACAACAGAACAAAGAATAAAGCTTTTGCTTGTATTTATTTATTTTTTACATATAATTGCTTCTCTGGACTTTAAACTTTAGAAAGGCAGATTTGAATAAACTGAGAACTAATCTATAAGGAATAAATTGGGAAGATGTGTTTTTGCAGGGAAACATGTGGAAGATTAATGGGCAGTCTTTAAAATATTGTTAGAAAAGCACACATTTATTACTCAAGGGTATACGCTGATAGAGAAACAAACAAGTCTAAACCAATGTGGCTAAATAAACATGTAGGGGAGGAAATGGAAAAGAAGAGGCAGGAATTTAGATTTTAAAGTCAGAAGGGACAAAGGCATATCAGAATTATAAGGCATGTAACAAAAGTTGCAAGAGGGCAATCAAATTAGCAAAAATGGATAATAAACAAAGGATTGCAATAGAAAGTAAGATTAACCCCAAGTTCTTTAAGTACCTTAATAACAAAAAAAATAGAAGAGAAAATATAGGACCCTTTCTGTGTGAGATGGGTAGGCAAATTATTGGAGATAAGGAAAAAGAAGAGGTATTAAACAAAATCGTTGTCTCTGTATTTACCAGAGAAGAATCAGAAGTTCTTAAGGAGCCAAATTCAGAAATAGCCAAACCATTATATTTAATAATCAAGGACTCCATTTACACATGCTCAGTAACAAAAGATTGGCGTAAAACAGACATGCCTAAATTTAAAAAGGGAGCTAGATCACAACCGGGGAATTACAGGCCTGTAAGCCTGACTTCAATATTGGGCAAGCTACTTGAAGGTTTAGTACGGGATAATATTCATGAATAACTAATGGAAACAAAATTATTACTAATAGTCAGCATGTATTTATGAAGGATAGGTCGTGCCAAACTATCCTTATTTGTTTCTTTGAGGAGGTAAGAAGGAATTTAGACCAGGGTAACACAGTTGATGTGGTCTACTTAAGTATTGCAAAGGCTTTTGATACAGTTCCACCAGAGGTTGGTGTTCAAAATAAAGCAAATTGAACTTGGTAAAAATATTTGTACCAGGATTGAAAACTGGTTGAAGGACAGACAGTTAACAAAATGGAACGTTTCAGGTTGGGCTAAAGTTGAGTCGAGTACCTCAAGGATCGGTACTGGGACCCCTGCATTTTAACCAGTTTATTATTGACCTTGGGGTTGGCATCTAGAGCAGCGGTGCGCAAGGGGCGGTTGCAGAGGTCCCGTGCATTTCCCCCAGGCATTTAAAATGAACTGCAGGGGATTGCATGAGGCCTCTGCAACGCTATACTTACCTTGGCTGCCGGCGTCACTAGTGTTCATGGCAACGCGGCATCAAATGACGCCGCGGTGTCATGTGACATTACACGCGTGAAATGACGCTACGGGTCATGCGACGTGATTTTACGTCATTTGACGCCGCATCAAGGTAAGGAAGGGGGCGCGAGCACCAGCGGAGGAAAGGCTGCAAAAGTTTGCGCTCCCCTGATCCATAGCAAAGACTCCATCTTTGCTGATTGTACTACCTTACACAATTTAGTATCATCAGAGCAGGATGTAATTTCTCTCCAGAAGGACTTGGATAAACTGGAAACTTGGGCAGGTAAATAGCAGATGAGGTTAAATACAGATAAATGTAAGGTTATGCATTTGGGAAACAAAAATAAGCAGGAAACGTACAAATTAAATGTGGATTCATTGGGGGAATCCTTGATGGAGAAGGATTTAGGAGTGCTTGTAGACAGCAGGCTTAGCAATAGTGCCCAATGTCATGCAGTAGCTGCAAAGGCAAACAAGATCTTATCTTGCATTAAATGTGCAATGGCTGGAAGGGAAGTAAACATAATTATGCTCCTTTACAAAGCATTAGTAAGACCACACATTGAATATGGAGTACAATTTTGGGCACCAATCCTAAGAAAATACATTATGGAACTAGAGAAAGTGCAGAGAAGAGCCACCAAATGAATAAAGAGGATGGATAATCTGATTTGAGAGGCTAACCCAATTCGATGTTTACATTAGAAAAGAGGCGTCTATAATCTAATATGTTTTTCGGTGTGTGTTTTATTGTACGGTTTGATAGTGTATTATACTGTGTTGTATGTTCACTGTTATAAAAATGTGGATAATAAATAAACAAAAAACGGAGGTGTCTAAGAGGGGATATCATAACTATATACAAATATATTCGGGGATAATACATGGAGCTTTCAAAAGAACTATTCATCCCACGGGCAGTACAAAGGACTCGGGGGCATCCCTTAAGGTTGGAGGAAAGGAGATTTCACCTGCAACAAAGGAAAGGGTTCTTTACAGTAAGGGCAGTTACAGTGTGGAATTCATTACCCATGGAGACTGTGATGGCAGATACAATAGATTTGTTTAAAAAAAAAACCGTTGGACATTTAAGAAAGGAAATGTATACAGGGATATAACAAATAAGTAAACATGGGAAGGATGTTCCATGAGTAATCGGATTGCCAATATTTGGAGTCATTAAGGAATTTATTTTTCCCCTTATGAGACATCATTGGATGATATTTCACTGGAGTTTGTGTTTGCCTTCCTCTGGATCAATATACTGTAAGTACGGATATAGAATAAAGTATCTGTCGTCTGAATTTAGCATAGGTTGGACTTGATGGACGCATGTCTTTTTTCAACCTCATCTACTCCAACTATATGTCCCAAGGGTACCTCCAGTTCCAGTCACTAAAGTTCAACTTGTGCCCTATGGCACTGAAAGTGTTAAAGGTGTAATCCTGCAGGCCTCTTATAAAATGTCCCTAAACCTTACTAAAAACACCTCAACTATGTATTGTTATATCTCTGCAAAGAAACAAACAAAATTTTAGCTACAAAAAAATACCAGCTGCCTGATAAAGAACATGGCAGATACAAGAATATGGAGCTATCCTCCCAGAGACAGTAAGCGGTTAGATTAAAGCAGCAGTTTCGCTTGTCATTTTCATTTCACCTCCCCCTCCCACCCCCCTCCACCTTTGTATTATAGTTCCCTGTCTCTTGTAAAGCTCCAAGTACAGTTGTGGGCACTATTTAAAGATACACATACAATGTAACAAAAAACAAAACAAGCACCTAGCTTGAACCTGGTAAATATATAGGCGTCACTGCATCTTAATAAAACCCTGCCTGTTCTAGGGAACAGTTCACGGAATGAAATTACATTACAGTAATCTCAAGAAGTTAAAATAAAGTTGCATGACTAGTCTTAAATTATGAAAAACCATTCAGCACAGGAGCTTTATCACATGTATTATCGTGGATACATCATTCTTGTATTTCTACTTTCTAATTCCTGTATGTCTAATACCATTTCCAGCTAGATCTAGAAGATTGTAGACAGAAGGGACTGCTGAACTGTGGCATTAGTGTTGTAGCTGATCTTACTAACCTGTTTGTCCACATTGTGCAGCACATGGGAAGGACTGCAGGGTAACGTTGCACACTGCTTTTCCCCTGCAGAGGGTTTTACAGCTGAAGAGGAACAGGTGGCGGCGGATGGCACCCTAATCCCTTTCAGATTCTGGGCTGCCGTTGGTCCAGCTGACTGACGAGTCATTAAATCTTCAGACTGCGGAGAATCACCAAGAACAACACTACCCTGGAAAAGAAGATTAGACATTTAAAAGGAAATCAAACTTTGCACACGATCTAGAACACGTCGATCACAAATCATTTGTCAATAGCAACCAGTCTACATCTGTAATCACCCACGCACCCCTCATTATATGAGATTTGGTGATGTTACAACAATTTAAGGTTCAGGGCCCTCATGCATCATTACAGGACACTTGACCGGTCTATAAATGTGTGTAAAAATAAAAGCGACTAAAAAGCAATTGTGACCTGTAATTCCTAAAGCAGAGCACCGCTGCGTCTGGCGACTAAATGTCCCGTCATCTCCAGATGCAGAGATTAGAGCACCATCAATTTCATTAGAGGGGCGATTAAACAGAGATTGCACTTCATCATTCTATTATTCTTTCCCCTGAGACGGGTTACATTTGACAGTTTATTACATTTAAGACAGAAGTCCACGTGACCGTCATCTTTAAAAACAACCACAGGACACATCTGGAAACCAAGGGTAAAGCCGTATGCGACACATCAGGCCAGGTCCCCAGCGGCCGCTATGGCTCACGCTAAGGCATGAGCTCCACACACCACAGCCCTCTATGGGGCAGGCCCCAGTCGCCGTGTGTGTGTGTATGGGGGCGTGCAAAGTGCGACAATGCATCCGCTGGCAGGGAAGAACTGTGTCTTTCCTTGCTGCAACGCAATCACGTGGTGTGTGGGCAGCCAATGGCAGGGCAGATCATGTGGACTAATAGGAGTGCAGGTATTGTAGACCATCATGGCCGCTCCCCTCCCCCCTCACATCCCATCGCTCCACAATAGACCACAGCTTTCACCCGTGCACACGCAACCAGGCGCGCATGCAGTAGTGACCGCTGGGGCCGTAGCCAGACATTCACTGGCATCAGAACACCACAACTGTGCTCACAGGGCCCGGGCGGGGCCACAAAAAATAAAAATAAACCACAGAGCAACTCAATCTCCCCCCTCCCAAGCTTTTAGCCAGATTGCTCGTCCCAGATCTCAGCACACTTCCTTTGCAAATATCTAGGCCACACGCATCTTATTCATTGCTGGATACAGGAGAGGGAGCACTAGAACGGGGGCCCTCCCATGCCCGAGGATCAGAGCCTGAACCGAGCTGCATCTCTGATCTGTATGGCACACTGCAGCGGCTCTGCAGTCTCCTGCTTCAGTGAGGCCGAAAGGGGGAGACGGACAAGCAGGTGTCACGTTTCAATGACACCTTACTCCAGACACAGCAGTGTCAAACAATGCAGCAATCCCAAAGCACTGAGCCCTGCAGCCAGCAGGTTTGGAGAATGAAGCTGTAATATACAATAGAGGGACCGGCCAAGCTGGTGCGTATTTATACAGATCTGGAAATCCAGGAGGTAGAACGCATCACATGGGGTGGGCCCTCACGGAAACAGAAAAGTGAGTGGTCTTCATTGTTTTTTTTTTTTTTTAAAAAGTCACAGTGATTAAACAAGGCACAAAGTCAGTAATACAGCCCAGCCGAATGTGGCTGTGTATACAGAAAGTTTTTAATGCCACTTTACAGGCAAGTGGTGAGCCCTTGCCCACTGAGCAGAATAGAAGCAGACTATGACAGATTTAAGGATTTCACCATGTACACCCTGGAGAGCAGCCAATTCTCAAATGTTCAAGTTATTCTGCAGGAAAATGCACTCGCTCGTTCTGGAGGGGATCACCGAGCCAAGGAAAAATGATCACACCAGCTGAGTATTACAGGAGTTCTACTGCACGAAGAAAGTGGGCACATTACATAGGATAAAGGGTCTTACCTGCCATAAACATGTATTAATTAGTACTTTATCCCTGACACCCCCCCCCACCCCCTCCCAAAAAAAGTAGACCACAAGGCTTTATTAAAGAAAGACATTTTATATTTATGTAGAAAGTAATCGTGAAGCAGATTACATAGAGACGAGATCACTCATTTATAGACAAACCACAAAACTTTTCCCATTGTGCCTGCTGGATATAGGAGGGAGTTTTTATCTAAAAACTGGACATGCTTTCCACTAATCAAGTCATATTAGCCCCGCACAAAAGCTCACTGTACACATTTATGATTTTGCTCAAAACTGTGTTGCTTCCTTTTCATGAGCCAGGCTATTGGGCATGGACAAATACTGGTATAACACCAAAACAGAAATTACACTGAGTCACATCTGGGGTTGGGCAATAACATTTCCAGAAAAATATGATTAGGACATTCATTGCAATAAATATCTACTCACTAGTGAAAGGGGGAGAGAGGGGGGGAGAGAGGGAGAGAGAGAGGAGGGGGGGGGAGAGGAAGAGAGGAAGATAGGAAGAGAAGGGAGAGAGGAAGAGAGGGAGAGAAATGGAGAGAGGAAAAAAAAAAAAAAAGAGTTTTAAGTACCACCTCAAAACAACTTTTACATGTGGAGAGACCCGAGATGCATACCAAATCAAATCATTAAGTAGACTTTGCAAGCAAGCATGACCCTTCCTTTCTATCCCCTCATCTCCATCTCCCTCCTGCCTGACTCCCTGAACACCTTGTATTCTCGCGCTTGCTTCATTTTCTTACCTCCTATTCTCTCCTAGATCAGCTATAATCTAGTTCTCACTGCTCACGCCTCCAAAACAGCCCTCACCTAAATAACCAATTATCTCCATGCTGCCAAATATCATGCTTATATTACTCGACCTCTCTACAGCCTTTGATACTGTGGACCACCTTCTTTCTCCATACCCTTGGTACCCGTAACCGAGCTCAATCCTGATTTTCTCTTAACTTTCCCATTGTACCTTCAGTGACTTGTTTGCCATCACCACCTCCTCTGATCTGTGGGCGTACCCCATGGGGTCTCTTTATACAATTTCTAGGTGACTGTCACATCTCTGGGGTTCAAATATCCCCTCTATGGTGATAACAAATTTACCTTTCAACCCTTTACCTTACACCTGTGCAGACCGAAGCCTCTAAAATGGCCCTCCACCAACTCAAAGTTACATGTCGGATGGAGCTCCTCATACTTCCTCCCAAGCCTTACCCTATTGCCCTCTTCTACATTACTTTTGGCAGAACCATCATACACAGTATTTTAAGCACGCTGCCTAGGGGTCACATTTAACTCCTCAACATTCACAAGATAGTCAAACCCTGTTGTTTTTTCCTCCATAACATTGCAAAGAAACGCCCTTTTCTCTGTCACTCTACTGTTAAAACGAAGGCCGCACTTATAGCAACGCTAACCTCACACTGCGGTGGCGGGAAAAAATCAAATTGAAGTGACTTCTAGCTATCGCGACCAAGCCGTCGCACCGTTCCTACTATAAGCACACGCGACAGCAATACATTTGTTTTGACGCGGCGTTGCTGTTGCCGGCACTATAAGCGCGGCCTAACGCAGGCCCTCATTCTCCCCAATCACGATCACTAATCTTCTACAGTCCGGCCTTCCTGCCTCCCCTTCAATCTATCCGAAATGCTGCTGCAGGAATCACTTCACTCGCCTAAATCCTGTCTCAGCATCTTCTGCTGAAATCCCTCTCCTGGCTTCATATTAAATCCTGTATTACTTACAAAATTCTCTAAGGCCTCGTTCAGGGTGCCAGAGGCAAGAGTTGGAGAGCGGGCGGTCGCGTGGGCGGGCGGCAGTCTGCTGGGCGATGTGTGCACATCATCCCCAGCAGACTTTTTCAGGAGTTGAGGGGGCGGGGCTACAGACGTGAGGTTAGGGATACAAGTTGCAGTCTTGAAATCATTCTCAAGAACGATTTCATTGGCTGCCGAGGTCCCAGTGACGCTGCTGCAGCTTCAAAAAACGACTTGGGTTGTTTATTGAAACTGTAGCCAGCGTCAACTCCGTACTTCGGAGACAGGGCAGCTGCTACCCTGACAACCGCAATTAACTTTAAATACATTGTGTCGGACGGCCGCACGCACGACAGCACGCCCTCCCTCCGAAGCCAGCACCCTGAACGAGGCCTGAGGCTATACACTCTTCTGCGCCTCACATGCATCTCTCAGCCTTAATGTCTCATTATACACTACACTCTTGCATTCTGCTCAAGGATGTCTTCTGTCTAAGGCCCAGGGCATGGTTACTGCTTGCTTGCTCTCGCTGAGGCGCGCTTGAACAGAGCCGACAGTGAAATTTTAAATTCACGCGCTGACTCCGCTCACGTGACGCTTTAGCAACCAATGGAAGGACGAGCAGGGAAATGTGAACGGGGTCTGGCGCCAGCGGAGTGAGTTTGTGTGTGTTGATGTGCAGTGCGGTGATGTGATGTGCCCCCTTCTGCCCCGATCCTTGTTGCTGTCAGCCTGCGGGAGATGGAGGGGGCTTGCGCCGCCGGGGGGGGGGGGGGGGAGGGGGAGGACCGGGTGATGTACCCCCTTCTGCCCCGATCACTGTAGCTGCCTCCCTGCCCGCGCGGGTGATGGAGGGGGGTTGCGCGGCCGCCGGGTGGGGGGGGGTTGGAAGGGGTTGTGTCCCGGAGCAGTGGTGGCAGCAAGGTGGTGTGTGTGTGTGTGTGTGTGTGTGTGTGTGTGTGTGTGTGTGTGTGTGTGTGTGTGTGTGTCTGTATGTGTGTCTGTGTGTCTGTATGTGTGTGTGTGTGTGTGTGTGTGTATATGTGTGCGTGTATATGTGTGCGTGTGTATGTGTGCGTGTGTATGTGTGTGCATGTGTGTGCATGTGTGTGCGTGTGTGTGCGTGTGTGTGCGTGTGTGTGCATGTGTGTGCATGTGTGTGTATGTGCGTGTGCGTATGTGTGTCTGTGTGTCTGTGTGTCTGTGTATGTGTGTGTACCAGTGTGTATGTGTCTGTGTGGTGTGTGATGTGTGTGCGTGCGCACGAATATATTTATCAAAGTTGCACAATGTTAATAATTTATTCTCACGTCATTTTTTTTACATTTTTAAAATATTATATAACACACACACACACACACACACACACACACACACACACACACACACACACACACACACACACACACACACACACACACACACACACACACACACACACACACACACACACACACACACACACACACACACACACACACACACACACACACACACACACACACACACACACACACACACACACACACACACACCCCCCCCCCCCCCCCCCCCCCCCCCCCCCCCCCCCCCCCCCCCCCCCAAGCGCTTGCTGTCTCCTCTGCAAGGACAGCAAAAAGCTCCTGGTAGAGCGAGCGGCAGCACCTAAGAGCTTACTATGTCCAAGGCCTAACCCTTTTGTATTTAAAGCTCTCTCCCACCTCAAACCCTTCTCTCACTATCCAACACCATCTTCCTCCACCTTTAAATAGGTAATTCAAGTGACATTTTTTTTTATTGAAAATCAATTACCTAGGCTGCCGATCAACTCGTTCTCCCGTGAACGATCAGCAACGATCCCGCTTCCAGGGTTCACTAAATGGCTGCCTTTCCATTTCAACCAATCCTTTAGTAAACTCGGCAGCTACAATGTATTCTTATATTACTAAAGTAACATTATTTATTGCAACAGTTTGCAGTTCAAACCGCTGGGAATATGGGCAACAAAATGATCACACACAGGTGTTGAATATCTTGCACTGATGGGAAGGTGGGCTAAAACCCACTATGGAAATGAAAGGATGCGCAGTATATTAAGAGAAATAAATTAAATTGGTATCAAGAGTTGAATTAAAAAAAACAAAAAAAACAATGAAGTATCCAATAATAAAAAACTGTTTAGAAAAAAATAAATACATAACACATGTATGATATGGATTGCTCCATTACGGCCAATCTAAAAACACACCTCTAATGAAGCATATGGGTATCTCCATTGGCCGATACCATACATCTCATATGCACTTACCATAACCACTGGCAGACACACTTACCATAACCCTCCCCACCCCCCGGTTCAAGTTCTCCCTACTTAACCCATTGATTGTAAGCACTTTAGGGCAGGGACCCCTTTTCCTAATGTACTGTAAAGTTGAAGTGTGTATGTCACTTGTGTTACTGCTGGAAAGTGCTATTTAGGTGCTAAATAAAGATATACATACTTGGCGCCTATCCAAATCAGCACCCATCCCAGGTATCACGTGTTTGGGGTGGTATATAAGCAAGCCAGGACTCTCCAGCAAAACCTATATTTCAGGTTCTTCACAACATTTAAAACGTTGAAGCGAATTTTTGTGGTTTTAGGTGGAATTGCATGCTTTCCCACAATTTTTAATTTTCAATATTTTAACAAATTTTCAAAGGTTGAGGACGAAAATAAAAATTGTGTGCGAACATGTGCAGGCCCAATCTACTAAAAGAGGGGTGTCAAGATCCTGTGTGCGCTGGCATGGCAACTCTACCAGCGCGGTGAAGCTGCCACATAGTAAACTGCGATCTCTAAAATGCCATGGACTCCCAAAGTTAACCGATTCATATTTTATTCCATTATCATATCAGTATCTACTGGCCAACCCTAGTCAGAACACAACTAGCAAACCAAGTTTACCTTTCCATCCCTGCAGAAAGTGCTCCTTACACAGGTAATGCCTGGTTAACATCAGTTGTGGTGATAAATTACCATTTAAGACAGTTTTACATAGCAGGCTAAAGGAGAGAAACTTTCGGGAACACTTATTGCATCAGAAATATTACACAATCACATGGAGTGAATGATGACATAAGAACTCATTTAATGACATTTAAATGTGGCCACACAAAAAAAACACTGCTCAACTCTAAACTATGTCCAGCTTAAAGTGTGTATCCAGTTTACCGATCCCAAAGGTATTATGTTAGCCAAAGATCACCACTTTTACACTTGGTTTCCAAGAAGCAAACACATACTGTACTGAGAAATATTACATGTTAGAACAGCAGTACCACCTTCGAATCAAATGCAGCCGCGTTTTCAACAGGCTGAGGGCGAAGGTAAACAAAGGGCAATAAAAAAGTGTTTTAAATGTGTATTTTTTTTTAGCGTTGATCCAGTCTATTTTGCTTTTTTCAATTTCAACTGGCGTGGGACCTACAGAGCCAATTCACACTAGGGAAACGCCAGCACCTAAACCAACAAGTGTTGCGTGAACCGGGTGGGGTCCCTGGTGTTAAAAACACTCTGCATTAAAAATTAATAATTAATAGGGATGGACCTTTAAAAGAAATCATCAATAAAGACTATGCAGTTACTGAACCGTTAAAAGTCCAGCGATGCACAACATTTATCCAACATAACTATTTGTTGTTGTAATATAGTAATTATACAAACCCTTGCACATATCTCAAGTACATCTGCAGCAGATGTGCCCAGCCAGCTGGAAGGAACGCCACATCTAAACATCTGTTATTTGATAAACACATCCGATGAATTTTCCTGTAGGAATACTTTATATTGAACCAACATGAAAAGGACCCCACTAACTAGAGCAGGGGTGGGGAACCTTTTATCTGCCAAGGGCCATTTGGATATTTATAACATCGTTCGCGGGCCATACAGACACAGGCAGGCACAAAGCCGGCATGCAGGCACACAGATTCCCTCCCTCCCCCCTCCCCCCCCCCCACCTCTGGTAGTTGCTGCTGCTGGGGGGGATTGTGTAGGGCGGCTGCTGGGGTAAGTGCGGGGGGACTGCTACGGGAGGGGGGGGAAGTACGGTGGCTGCTGGGGCTAGTACAGTGGGTGCTTGGGATCGTGTAGGGCGGCTGCTGGGGTAAGTGCGGGGACTGCGCGGGGGAGGGGGGAGGGAAGTACGGTGGCTGCTGGGGATCGTGTAGGGCTCACACCACCTCCTCCCGATCGGGCGCGCGGTGGCCATTTTTTTTAAAAATTAGCATGACCCCGGTTATAGCAGTTGCCTTAGCAGGGCCAGACCAAATGATTTCGGGGGCCTTATACGGCCCTCGGGCCTGACGTTCCCCACCCTTGAACTAGAGCTTAAGAGCCAACATGGCTTCCTCACCTAATGACTTAATGTTGGCTTGTTTAACCCTTTCCGTGACGAGGGTATCCAGCAAGTCGAGATAATGTCAAAGTGGCAAAAGAAAACGTCACAGAGAAAGAGCAAAATATCCATGCTGTTCAGAGTCATTAAGGTCTCCTGAGTGCCGGCCCTCGTGACGTTTAATGAACGCGATAAGGACACTCATCCGGTTAACAAAATTAGTTTTGCGCATGCGCATTTGTCCTAGGGGGGAAAGGGGGTGGGGGAAGTGTGGTTTTGTCCTGGGGCATGTGTATATTTGCCTCATCGATACAGATGGGGTCTTTCGCACACATCCATATATTATGCAAGCACGGAGTGCACGCTATAGGGACCTCCCCCTCGGTGCTTCTTTGCACTGTCTTTGTTCACCATTGCAGCTTTGCTTTCCCTAGTGCACCTGCTTGCATTATTGACCACCGGTTATTCTAGGTAGAGCGGGTATCTTGTGTTTGTATTTGTTCTGTTGCGAGTATGCGTGCATATTTGTTTTGGCGCGCGCGCACTTTGTGTTTTCTGTGACTCCCCTGATCACTCACGGACTCCCCTGCCCAATCTGTTTGTCTCGGTCCCCTGTGACTGTCCTGTGTTTTCTGTGACCCTGTCCTGTTGTGGGGATGCCTCAGCAACTGAGCACTGCGGTTAGGGGTGCACAGAGAAAAAAAGGTTGAAAACCACTGCTCTGGGGCTTTGTACTGTTATAGAAAGAGAAAAGTACAAAACATGTGCACTCTTAATACAATTTAATAGTATGCAAGAATTCAGTGATACAAGAATACATGGTACAAAAAACACACAATTAAAATAGAGGAGCGGAGATCGGTATGTACTATAATTCAGTATTAGAAGTTACAATTGCACATCACAATGCACTTTCCATCATATTGTTGTGTAAATATATAAAGAAAAACAAATTGAGAGTGTGGATAGGTTTGCAAACCCCCCAAGGGAACCAATTGGACAAGTGATAACGAAATTACATGTCCCGAAAAGGTAATATTCATGAAGAAATTATGGCACATATTGCAAATAAACCACACATTATTGGGGACGCCTATTACAGCACTTAATTCCCATTGTCACGGGAGACCAGTACTTTAACACCAAAACCACCGGGATCACTAGCACCAGGCAGGACAAAGTTGTAGAATAAAAGGGGGTTTATTCTGGCACGCCAGCAGACAAACAAAGATGTACAAAACACAATACCAACTGGGGGCCTGGGGAGTAGACTGTAGCCTCGCTAGGTGCAGGGGCCTGCTTCAAGAAGCCTTGTCCTGTCCGCTTCTCGTCCAGGACCTCAGAGTGCTGATCACACACAGAAGCCCCTCTGAGATTGCTTTCCAGCTGGTCACTGTAAAGATCAAACTCCTTTACAGAATGTCTCTCAGAGAGTCCTCTGAGGGTAGATCTCTACACTCCTTTCCCAGAGTGCCTTTCAGTCTGTTAGCCTCTATGCTCTCTGAAGGCAGATCTCCACACTCCTCCCCAGAGTAGAACTGCTTCTCTGATCAGCAGCACCCCTTTATATATCCCTCTGTGGCTATAATTTACATGGGTGGGGGCTGCTGGACATTGAGTTTGGGCCACAACAGCCAGAGGGCATGCTAAAACCCATCCCTGATCAGTCTGTGCAATACAATGTGCTTACTCCCAGACCTGACTATCAGCCTTTCACCTCCCCCCAGGAGTCGAGACACCTAGCTGTCCCTAATCCTATCAATTCTATAGAAAGCTTCAACATAGATTTATCTAGTAAGAATGGAATATCTCATTTGCCTTCTGGTAGAGCTGACACTCAAAAGCACATTTACAAAACAATAGTGAATACAGACATGGAAATACATTTACACATTCACTGTTCTTCCCCAGATGTTAAATACCCTTTGGCCAAAATAAACCTTACAACGGTGGCCAAATTAGATAGATTTAGGGGTAGCTAGCTGGGCTTCATAGCAGTTTTGTGATGCCAGCACCCCTACCGTCACACCCATCACACCTGCTGAATGAAAGTGTGTCAAGCTTGCATACAGACCGCTTACTGGAGCACAGTGGCCATAGTTACACACAAAGGGTCTGATGTAACTTGCCCAATTCTCTCGCTTGTCACGATCATGACGGCATTTAGTGTATAGTCCTGTATCTTTGCCATTGTGGTGTATGGGAGAGTGAACTCCGCAATGACCGGTGCTCTACAAACCCACAGGTAACTTGGTGTGTATAAAAATAAGTACAACAGTCTCTGACACATACAAAGATGAATGGGCAACTAAACTGGCATTGAAACCATGAAGGAATAAAGAAGCATAAACGTCACGTACACTGGGTAACAGACTAAAAAACCTAGGTGGGGGGCTAGTGCACAGGAGATAGACAAGATGAGAAGCAACCGTGGGATGCCCCTCTCGTGTACTCACGGATACTATCGCCTGCTGCCCTTACCCGACCCGGTGTCTTCACTGCCCGTGTGTAGCCGGTCTCAGCTGATCGAACGCCACGCTGGTGGATGACGTCATTACCGAAGGCCGACAGCAAGGCTGGGACTGGTTGTGGCGTGCGTTGCGTTCCAGCGCTCCTAGATGCCCCAAGGAGAGGAGTGGGGGGCGGGACCAGGCACACTTGTCGGAAGGGGAGGGAAGAGCCCAACTCCCTGCTCAGAATAGTTGCCTGCGTGCTCCACGCAAGTGGGTAAAGTAAAAAAAAAAGCTAGTTTGTAGGTGGTCACTGCAATCGGAACTCAGCCAAGGGGATAAATAAAATCAGCTTTATTGAACTTGAATGCTGTACATCACAGAGTGCACCTCTGAAGCGTTTCGTTCCGTGGTGGAACTTTATCAAAGAGTTTGATAAACTTCCACCACGGAACGAAACGCGTCAGAGGTGCTCTCTGTGATGTGCAGCATTCAAGTTCAATAAAGCTGATTTTATTTATCCCCTTGGCTGAGTTCCGATTGCAGTGACCACCTACAAACTACCTTTTTTTGACTGTATCTTTGCCACACTTTCAATTGGCAGGTGTGATGGGAATTAAGTGCTGCAATAGGCGTCCCCAATAATGTGTGGTTTAATATGTGCCACAATGTCTTCATGAATATTACCTTTCTGTGAGATTTATTCTTGTTATAAATCATGGGTCCAATTGGTTCCCTTGGGGTTTGCAAACCAATCCTCACACAATTAGTTTCTTTATATACTATACGTTTACACAACAATATGATGTGAAGTATATGATGTGATATTGTAGCTTCTAATACTGAATCATAGTAGATACACAATTGAAATAGGAGTGGTGATAGGCAAGTTTTAAACCATTTTTTTTCCATCACTGAATTCTTGCATACCATTAAATTGTAACTAAAAGTGCACGTATGGGGTACTCCTCCCTTTCTCGGAGTCTATAACCTTTGACCCCTTGCAAAACACCCAATACAGTGGAACCCCGTTATAACACGGTCCTTGGGGTCCACAGAATCAGACCGCGTTATAACCGGGATTACGTTAATTTCGGCACCAAAGGACTTAACGGCATAGAGATCTCTCTCCTCTTTACTGTGAGCTCTCCTCACGTCATAGGGCTGTGTCCATATGCCCGGCATCGCAGAGGAGGGTCATATGACTTTTTTTTACACAAGGAATACAATGCTTTATTGCTAACGGACACACACCTACACCAGGTGGGAATTTAACATTAATACATTTTATATAATACACATGCAGGGATCGAGCCCAGGACTTTTCATATACTGGTACCAATGCTTTACCTCTACATCACAGGCTTGGTGTGACAAGACAGACCCATTAAATATATTTATCCTCCATTTAGAAATTATTATTTTATTTTTATTATATTGTATAATTTATAAATTATTTAATTTTTTTTATAATTTATAATTTATAAATTATACCATGTCATACAGGAATCAAACCCACGATCTTTCATATCCTAGCTCAATTCTGTACCTCTACACCAAAGGTACTGTGTGATGTCAGACTCTAGAAACAAACTTAACATTTACATAGTACACTGGGCACTGTGTGCTGTAGAGGATAAATATATTTAATGGGTCTGTCATGTCACACCAAGCCTGTGATGTAGAGGTAAAGCATTGGTACCAGTATATGGAAAGGTCCTGAGTTCGATCCCTGCATGTGTATTTTATAAAATGTATTAATGTTAAATTCCCATATGGTGTAGGTGTGCCAGTTGGCAATAAAGCATTGAATGTTTAAAAAAAAAAAAAAAAAATGTGTGTTGTGTCGTGACGCCGCGCAGCTCACAGCTACAGAGAGGAGAGCATGTGGGCACAGCCCTATGAAGTGAGGAGAGAGCTGACAGCAACGAGGATAGAGATCTAGATGCTGGTAAGTCCTCACGCAGCAAGATGGAGGTTTTCTAATCTCGGGAGCCACGCTCAGACCGCGTTATAAGCGGACTCGCGATATTGCGGTTGAGCTGTATATAAAATACTGAAAAATTGGGGTATGAAACACACGTTCAATACGCATTGAGCACTTAGGCAATCAATTTCTGCGCTCTTTTTGTAATGTGAACCTAATCAGGAAGATATTTTATAGGTCACAAATATGGTCTAATATTACACTCTAGTACAGAGTTTATTTCCTGAACCTAGGAGACCTCTATAATCAATACTATGTGTTAGAAATATGAAGGAATACATTTGCAGCCGTTTTTCCAAAACACAGAATCACCAAATTACTATTTGTAGTTCAGTACTCTGAAGTACCTGCAAGGTCACACGGTACTTTCCCCAAATTGTTCAATTCTTAAGCACAACACCATGTTCAAAACTACAGACACCCACGTTATGGAAACACATGTAAATAAGCATAAACTTCCTCCCTAACAGATTTTACTACTGATGTTAGTAATGATAAACAGCGTCACATAGACAGGATCCCCAAGTCTGCTTCACCCCATAAATCACACAGCACAGTGTGCTTCCCTTCAGCAGCAAGGAATTCTGGCTAATGATAGGCACACAAACACTCAGCAGGTCACATTTTGGTCCTCTTCCACTGTGACATGGATCCTTTTAAGCTTGTGTCATTTCACACAGCTTTTAAAGCCTTGGTCAAAGAAGTGCTTGGCAAACAAAGTAATAAAGGTCAGTAAAGGTGGCAAAAAACCCTCCACCCTACAGAAATGAGAAAACTACACAGCACAATAATCTTAGGCAGAACCCGTAAACCGGACATACATGTTGACTGTAGTTTATAGTGAATACACCTTCAAAATATGAAATGAACAAAATGCTTACTGTGCCTGGGAGGCCATCACACAAGATAAGATCTACACTGTCACAGGAACTGAAAGTAAAATTCACACACTGTCACTCCCTGTGCAGCTATCCGTAAATAAAATACGGGGATTATGTTGCATGAAATGCAGTTGCTCCAACAGCACAGCAAATATTTAGGGAAATAACAAAAATCCATGTGATCACCAGATGTTGAAATCTACAGTCTGTAGTTTCCTGCTTCATTTGTGTGCGGTGAGAGCCTACAATGCATGTTCTCTACACTATCCTCCAGACATCTACTATAGAAGGAGTTACACTAAATGTTTTTTTTTTAATCTTGCAGTATTGAATCGAAAACGTAGAGGGCAGATGTATCAAGTGCTCATATTGCGGTCATTAAAAACTGGAAGCTGAATGGCTTGTTTTCAGTTAATTGGACTTTATGCAGATACAAGGACAGAATGTCGAAAAATCCAATACAATTTTACTAGTTCTCAAAGAAAATACCTATTGAAATGAAAAAGTATCTACTTTAACCCATGCAATGCTGGAAACATGGACCCCACTTACTCTCTATATGCCGATATTCTAAAACCTTGGGCATGGCAAATCTCAAAATCATTACTCGTGCTGAAGGATCCTTGCAAAACAGATACATTATTTTCTTCATCCTGTCCCCAGCGAATATGCACATTTTAGCATAAAAGATTTCACGGCTGGCTACATGGTGTTAACACGGAGGCAGAGTTAAGAGGGCAGGGCTGGGCAGGGACTCCCTGAAGCAAGGCCAACGTTTTGGGACATTTGGCAAATCAAATCTCTCCCTCATGCTGTGAACTTGTTACCAGCGTACACATTACGGCTCTACATACAGAAACGTTATATTAGAAACATGTATGTAGTAACTACTCCGGGTAGCAAGGCTCTCATGACACCAACGGCTGACTAGTAATAAATAGAATACATGGGAGCGTCACTTCAGCACGTCTGAAAGGGAAAAGCAAATGCAGGCGCTTTTATAAGGTTTACCCTGAGAAATATATTCTTAATTATACTTTTATTCCTCCAGTGTATGAATATAGCTCATGAAAATTACATTCTACTCAAATTCCGAACCGGGGAAATAGGGGGCAAGCATAGTAAAACTCACACACATACTAATAGATGGTGGAATACAGTTGATATAAAAAAACGAGTGTCAGATTTCCCTTGCGGGCTTGTTACACTTAACCGATTTCTTGCCAATTGGTTAATGCTTTCCTAGAACCCTACAACCAAATTAGCAAGAAAAAAAACACATGACTAGTAGTAAACGACATAAAGCCAGCCAGCATTAGCAAGGTGTACTTGGGATAGCCATCAGCATTACATTCAAACGCCAGGCACCGGATTTATTTTTTTAAAGTAGAGTTTGGAGACCAGTTTTCTACATAAACTACATTTTATTGGCATTAACTTAGAACCAATACAATAGCGGTTTCAACAAAATTCTTTAACCTACTAGCCACAGCCTGCAAATGGACACAGGTCTTCTCACTGTTCATGGTAGGTTTATCCATCACTCAGAGCAGCAGCCTCCTCTAAGCCTCTTTACTTGGCACCGCTTAGGATAAACCACCCTTAAAATTGGATGGCTTGTAGGTTTGGATACCTAATGTTTGGTTTAACACGAAAGACACACACATGTCAAACGTTCTGAAAGCTCTGACATTTTGGGCCACTTACGAAGACGTGCTACTTACAAGACATCTTCCGGACCGGAAAACACCTTATGGTACACTCACTTGAATAGGCTGTAAATGGTCATTCAGTGGTCGACAAATCACCCAAAAATCTACTCGCCACACAAAAAAATCTACTCGCCACCTAGTACCAAACGTGTGCTGCTTGGGCCAATATTTACTCGCCCGGGGGTTAAATCCACTCGCCCGGGGCGAGCAAATGTATAGGTTTGTCGAACACTGGTCATATTTACCAAGCATGCTTAATGATGTTGTATAGCATAACAGCTTCGCGCTATCTGAAAAGCTTGCATACATATAAGCAATGGTCGACAAATCACCAAAAAATCTACTCGCCGAACAAAAAAATCTACTCGCCACCTAGTACCAAATGTATGCTGCTTGGGCCAATAGGAGCTCGCCATGATGTTAAATCCACTCGCCCGGGGCGTGCAAATGTATAGGTTTGTCGAACACTGCATATAAGTAACCTCCATGATGGTCAAAAATTGTCATAAAACCAAAATATATTGCTGGAATGTATCTATCCACTATTACTATCAATTATTACATTTGCTCATTCCTCCTGTTGTGCTAAAAAGAATCTAAAAGGTGCGCTGAAGTACAACACTGGGAAAAGCAAATGAATAGATTGCACAAATCAATAGGTCTGTATGTCAGTGACAGAAACGCATCAACTAATAAAAAAAGGATATATAAAAAAAGTAAACAAATTGGGTTATGACATTTGCTTAGAAAGAACGCAATACCTTTTCCATAAAGTTATCAAGAGTGGCCCCAATCCCTTATTAAAGTGACCTTGGCTACACCACGGAGAGAGGATTCCCAGGGGTAACTGAAACATAGAAGTGCAAAAGATACCACCTCGAACATAGTACATTTATTCAACAGTAACTAAAAAAGTTTAAACCAATGCACTCTGTCAAAGTGCTTCACATGCACATAATACTGATCCAACCCAGTGCGACGGTCTTCAGGGATATCGCCCAATCTTTAATGGGTTACAGGTTATTTCAGCAGCAGAATTAGAGAATTGCTTAAAAAACGAGTAGCAGCGCCCTCCAATGAAGAATGCATTGATGAAGCACACCCCAGGCTACGGAAAACTTTTACTGCACACTATTAAAATGAAGTTAAACAGTAGAATAAACGATAAAATAACATGAATGTGCTGACCCACATTGGTGCTAAGAACAAAAACAAGGAAAAGCAAACATTCAGGTGTCCAACAGAACACACTGAAACAATGTTAGTGGGTAACGGACACTTTGCCCTAGGTTAATGCCAGAGGGAAAACCTCTTTATATTGTCTGTTTTTTTAGCCCATTACTGGCTGCAGCAACCAAAATCAATGTGAGCGCTGGTTGCAAGTGTTGGAGCAGTCATTCAAGTATCCACAGTATGGCAGGATAAGAAGCTGCAGAGGGATATGCTCCCAAATCGAAGGCTAGAATAGCTGCCGATTGCGGAGATCTGCACCTGAACACGCAGCGACGAGTAGCGCTAGAGACTGCACAGAACCAACTGTACCGTACTATCCCTTGCTAACCGGCAACCAAGTTCTCACCGATTGCCAACACTGCCTGCCTTCGGCTTCCCTAATGATGTCACTACGGCACCCTATGCATTTCGCTCATGTGGGAGCTTCGTCAGGAGTATCAGCTGTAATCTTATACCAAAACATCGGCGTTATAAAAAAATGAAGACTTTATTGTAGAGACTGGAGTGCTATATACTATTTTTGTTTTTCTGTACAAGATCAAATATTGGAGGATAAGTGCTTGGCCATGGCTCACCGAACGCCTTTTTTCTTCAACTGCCATGGCGATTTTTTTTCCCCCTACTTTAACTAGCCAAATCGCTATTTTCCCCTATTCCCTGTTTTGAAGCAGGACCACATTCAGGCCGCAAAATATTTCACTTGTTTAATCGCACAGGGCGGAACAGGAAAAATATATCCTGCACATGTCCCCCAGTGATATTGCCCGATTCAGGTCTTTAAAAATTTAATCAAGTGGGGTAGGGGGTTGAACACATACGGCTAGTTGTATGCAAAACCTTTTGCATGCACAAATATTTATTACTCTACAAGTGCCCCCCCCCCCCCTCCCCCGACTACCTCCAGGTGGTATTTGCACAGAGGGGTTTATAGCACACTCCAGAGAAATACAGGCCAGCTAATGGTAACACGGTTTACCTTTATGAACAAAAAAGGCACCAATTGGACTACATGATTTAGTCTCTTACTGAGCTCATTGTATCAAACCTAATGGACTTTCCACCACTAATCTAAATACCACCCTCAGCAGAGAACAGTCACATGGCAACCCAACCTCTTAAATCTCACATCACAAAGCTAAAATGGCAAGTAAATTTCTTTGTACAGCGGAGAAGCCATGTAGGGGGGGGAAAAGCAGGTCAGGTTCCCGGTTACTTAAAATGTTTTTAAATGTGATCTCCTATTTCAACTAGTATTGAGTCATTGTGAAAAATAAATAATCACCTTTCAAGGTGCTGAAATTGAAGGTTATCACACAACCATGGCACGAGTAATTGCTAGATACAGGTTTTTCCATGTGTACATTTAGAAAGTGAGGGAGACTGGCCAGTGATTCGCCACTGGCCTTGTTAGTTCTCAAGTCACATTAAACCCCATCACAAATGTAACACCATCCTTAAAAAAAGCTAAAAAAATTACCCACATCTCAGAAAATGTTCATTTTACCCTTTGCCAGGAACGCAAATACACGGGAAGCCCCCATCAGGCGAATAAGCACACAGACAAGCGTCCCCCGGGGCACACAACATTTTGGTCCCAAGAGAGACTACAACACTAAGAGGTTTGAATAGTGTAGGAAAAGGGGAAATGGGCAGAATATGTGGGTCACATGATTCTCATAGGCCGGAAATCTGTTTCTAGGAGTAGAGATCTTAAAACATTCTGACTATATTTTGTTAAAGTATATACTGTAACTTCGTGAATCAGTAGTAAGGCTAGGTCCCCGGTGCAGCGCGCTATGGCGTGTGCGCCGCACGGACAAGAACCGCCCCGCAATGTGGCCGGGCCCACTACCTGCCTTGGCCGCCGAGCGGACAGATTTTTATGAAGACAAGAAAACTGTGTTCAGGACTTGGGACGGAGTGCTGGCCACGCCCCCCCCCCGGCGGTTCAGCCAATGAGTGTAAACATGCCGGGTGACATCATGGCCGCGCCCTCGGCCCCCTCACCCACCCCCCGTCTTTCCCCCTGTAGCTCTGCAGACCGGGGAAAAAGAGCTGCACGCGCCGCCAGCCTGGCAGGCGCGCTTAACACTTAAGGGTACAGACCTACTTAGACAGTTTAACGTTTTGGTTTACAATGTACAGCAAATAAGTATTCCACTGGTGAGCACCTTCACAATAAGGTCGAGCTCATGGCGGTGGCGTCGCTACTTGCGCTGGCACTTGCAGGACTCAACCGATTTCCTATTGTAGTTCCTCAAGTGCCCGCTGTGCGCGTTGACGCTGCTACATTTTGGCCCGACAACTACATTTGAGATTTCGGGCTGCAGTCACGTGACATCAGCGGCACGTGAGCTGGTACAGTCAGTGAGAGCGAGCCAGCTCAGTGACGCGTTTGCCACGCCCCTCGCCCCCCAATCTCCTGCAGCCTAGTGCACACATGGCTGGGGCTGCAGGAGTGTGCGCCCGAGCACGCGCCGCCACCATGAGCTTGGCCTAAGACTCAAGTGCAAATTGCTTCTTTAGCCAGATTTAATCACTTCAAAGTAACTTTTTTGCTTATTTCCTATGAAATAAATAGGTTTCCATTTTCATGGTATTTGTGTAATTTTCATCTGGTTATTTATTTATTTATTTTTAAGATGGTAGCAATTATCTTCCCCTCAAAATCCACTATTACGTTATTTTGGTGCTGCCCTTTAAGTGACTATACCGTCTCAATAACGACAAAATCAGACATGAGACCAACTCATTCCCTGGCACAGAAGGTCAATCGTGTGTGTGTGTGTGTGTGTGTTCCCAAGGGCCAATTAAAGCGCTCTGAATGGATTCCTCCCTCAGTCCTCACAAGCTCGTAGTCAGGCACCTGGACAAGGAAACCTTACTGTGAAAAAGTGCTTGCTGCGTCTAGACAAAAGCTAGCAACCTTGGACTGCAGATATCAATGAGAAACGGGACCTCTGCCAATTCCGACAATAAGTGTCCTGGTGCTGGGGATTTTACCAGCATGGCACACGCTGCCTCCAACTTCCGCCTCCTGGGAATCAGATAGGCCGTGATTATACTAGAAATCACCGGCGATGCTGCGTGGTGCGATGCTGCGTGGTGCGATGCTGCGTGGCGCTGCATAGCTCCAAACCAAAGCAATAGAAGCCAATGAAAGCGCACATACCAATCGCGACGGTAGCGCTGCACTGCAAAGCTTCTGTCTCATGAAGAGATCTGAAAATGTGTTTTTTACAGTCGCGTCACGTGATTGGCTCGGGCCAAACACAGTGCATCTGAACTAACCAATCACACACAAGAAATTATCTGGCCATGTGACGATGACGTCATCTGGATCTCTCTGCAGTTTCTGGTGTAATTGAGGCCTTAGTTCAACAAGCCCTAAGCTTCAACACTGACAATACCACGGGCAGCAATTCCTTTCAATCAAAGGGGAGATCTCACTTATAAGAATGTGTGTCAAACTACACAACACCGTGCAGAATTTAGCCAGTTTCCACTTTATTTTAGACATTTGGTTCAACCACCCCACCCCCTCCCCCCAGAACGAACGCGTACACACACACACACTTTTTTTTTTTTTACTTTATGTAAATAGGTCTGATGCATTTATTCTACTTACTACACGTTAAACCAAAACCAACAAAAGTAAATGACGTGGATGTGTTTGAGCAAAGTTATAAACAAGGTGAGTAATGCAAGATACATTTAAAAAGAAACATGACAATTTCACATTTCTACGTATATCCCGACAACGTTCAGCTAAAGTTTAGGGTGAATTGTACTACTCGTCCCTTCCTGATTTCCTGTATTCAAACTGCTCCAACCCACATCTTAACGTATCACAGAGGAGGAGCGCAAACAAGTTTGAAGGAAGGTGTTATTATCAGTCTGTTTTACTGAAAACATAATAATCAGATTAAACATTTGCAAAGATAATGCCATTAGTCCCGTTATTTTTATTTTTTTCAAGGTTATATAAGGATTGCTATAACCTGTTCAACTAATCACTCAGTTTAAAGAGGCAATCCAAGCAGCATATAATAAAACATTATAATGACATGCAAATGAGCAGTCACCTTTTTCTCATTTGCATGTCATTTCCCAGAATCCCTTGCTGCAGTGGGAGCACTGTATGCTAGGTGATTAATGGTGAACGGCAGGGTTGCAGATCTGTCTAAGACATGTGATGTTTTTATGTGATAGATAGTTGTGTAGCCTTTGATTACCGTTATTGAAAACTAATTCCTTAAGCGGCCGATCAATTCGTGATAAAATCAACAAAGATCCTGTTTCCCAGGGTTCACTAAATGGCTGCCTTTCAGTTTCAAATCAATCCTTCAGTCTGTGTAACTCAGCAGCTACAATGTATTCTTATGTTACGTTACCATCTATTGTAGCCGTTTGCAGCTCTAACTGCTGGTAATATTGGCAGCAGATTATCAAACAGGAAACTGTTACTAAGATCTCGCACTGCTTTCTAAAGCCTGCTATAGATATCAAAGGATGCTCAGTATATTAAAAAAACTCATTTAATAATGGGACATTAAGAGTTAATAAAGTGTTAAAAAATAAAGAAATAAAAGCCGTATTATCTAATACTACAAAACTGATTGGGGAAAAAAACAAAACAAAAAAAAAACCGACATAGGACATTGCTTGGATTGCTCCTTTAAGATGCTAAGTGGAACTGCTCCATTAAGTCCATAAACATACAAGCCACTTACATATTTCTAAAAACATTATTGGACCAATTGCAAAGCCTATACTTAATTGCAATTTTGATAGGAACACATGAGGCTCACTGACCTGCAGATTATACAGGGGTCATGAATGAAAACACACCACACACCGTTACGGGGCGACTGTCTTAACGACCTTATTTGCCATGTGGGAAGGGCGCAAGGCTGCGCACCCTGGAAAGATCTTTGCGTCTATGCGGAAACTGCGTATGTTTGACGTTTGCTCTGGAAGTCACTCGAAGGCTGGGCGTGTTCACGGGTTCTGTCATGCCGAATATGCATTCCTACACTAGTACCTTTGTGACACATACAATAAGAAAGATCCCACTTGTGAGCACATTCATATCTCATGCAGGTCTGCAACCCATCTTTTCCCCATCTCTTCGCATGCAATGCTTCCACTGCAGCCAGGGATTCTGGGTAACGACATGTAAATGAGCACAGTGTCACCTTTTGCTTCTTGACCATTTTAACATGGGACCCCTATAAGCTCATGCCTGCCGCATTACACAGCTTTTCAGCATAGCCTGGGTTACAGAAGTGCAGAGCCAGTAAAACCAACGCACATACCGCTCTTTCAACCTTTCGAGTCTCGTCAGTGTGAGGCTCGTTATACTAGCTTTGCAATTTGAAGCGGTGATGGTTTCAAAACACATTAAATTAGTTATGGTGGGTTAAAAAACAAGTGACAAACCCTCCACCCTACAGCAAATAAAAATATGACATGATCAACATAGTTGTTGCAGCATTAGGCTAGTTCCGGTTAGCCGTCATGACAGACAAAAAAATCCACTTCACCACATAAGAAACAGCCACAGAGAGGGCCGCAAGACAAGAACTAACTTGTTCCCCAAATTGCTTGTTTTTAGTCAACTGGTTTTCAAAAAGCTACCGATTTGATTACATATGGGGAAAAAATTTAAATTAAAAAAAAAAAGTCTGTGCCAAACTTTCCACCAAAACTACCAAATATCAGCCTAATTCCTTTTACAGATCCGAAGCTATAAGCAGGAGGGGCGAGGGGGTAAACCACGCTTGAAAACAGAAAAAAGGTCAAAGGACACAAGAGTCAGTACTATTGTGCCGACATTTATAATATACAGTGGCAAGAAAAAAAAAGTTTGTGAACCCCCAATAATAATTACAGAAATTACATAATTTTTCCAGGATAGGGTTTGTTCATTTTCTTCCGAAAGACATGGAATTGGTTATGTATGAATTAGACTGAGTAATTAGGAGTCAGGGTATGTGAAAAAGTTAGTGAAACCCTGGTTTTATCAGGTAAATTAAAAAAGGTGATAATTAGAAATCAGGTGTTTAAGTAATTAGATAGCTCTTCAGGGGTGAGTTTGGGAGGACCTATAAAGATCAAAGTTTAGGAGTTTGGTCTTCACCATACAGGTGTTTGGAAACACTTCATGCCATAATCAAAAGAAATCTCAGAAAAAAACGGTACTGAGGCTCATCAGTCTTGACAGGGTCACAAACCCATTTTGAAGGATTCGACTGTCAGTCTACAAATGGAGAAAGTTCAAGACCACAGTAACTACCTAGGAGCTGTCATCCTACCAAACTCTCCACGAACAAACCGGCAAATCGTCCAGGAAGTCACAAAGGAGGCCAGAGTAACATCCAAGGATCTGCAGGCCACACTCTCTTTGGCTAATGTGAGTGTTCATGACATCAGTAAGACTGAACAAGAATGGTGTTCACGGAAGGATAGCCAGGAAGAAACAACTGCTCTCTAAAAAGAACATTGCTAGCCTTCTGAAGTCCGCCAAAGAGCACATGATCCACAAGACATCTGAAACAATGTTCTCTGGACAGATGAGTTAAAGGTAGAACATTTTGGCCTTAATAAGAAACCTTGTTTGGTGAAAACCAAAAAGGCTTTGAACAGAAGAACCTCATCCCAACCATCAAGCATGGTTGTGGGAGTGTGGTGGTTTGGGGCTGCTTTGCTGCCTCGGGAACTGGACAGCTTGCCATCATTGACAACCATAAATTCTGTACTGTATCATAAGATTCTAGAGAAGAATGTCAGGACATCCACCCGTGAGCTGAAGCGAAAGTGGGTCATGCAGCAAGACAATGATCCTAAACTTACAAGCAGATCTACAAAAGAATGGCTGCAGTTGTAGAATGGCCAAGTCGAAGTACGGACCTAAACCCATTCAAAATGTTGTGGCAGGACCTGTCCATGCAAGGAAGCCCTCAAATGTCACTGAGTTTAAGCAGTTCTGTTAGGAGGAATGGGCCAAAACCGATGAGACTGACCAGCAGTTACTAGAAACGCTTAGTTGAAGCCATTGCTGCTAAAGTGGGTGCTGAATCTAAAAATTCATATACTTTTCACATGAATATTGAATGTTTATTTTTGGATAAATAAATGTTGAAAAAGTATCATGTTTGTGTGTCATTTGTTTGATCACGTTATCTTTGTCTATTAGGACTTACATTAAGATTTAACAACATTTTAGGTTTGAAATGTGAAAATCCTAAGTGGCTCGCAAACTCTCGCCACTGTAGTAGCAGAGCTAACGTCTGCTTTAAAACCATGTTGTTGAAACTAGTAAAGCAGGGATTTTAGGCAGTCTGTGGGAGGGAATCCCTTACCTTGGTGCAACGGATTTGCTTGTAGATTTCAGTCTGCTGCCTTATCCGAAACTCCAAGTCCGATACCTGAGCCTGTAACCACGTCCAGCGACAGATGATAGCAGCCCTCTCCACTGCCCACCTCCAGTCTGTTCGCGGATTAAACCTGAAGAAAAAAGGCAAAGGTTTCACCTTTCAAATAATTGATTTTTCCTCCTCTTAATATTCTTTACATGAAGCAAAAAACAAACAAGCTGAAGGTCAAAGCATGCTTTTTTTGGCAGCGAACACAGCCATATGAAAAGGGGGGACTGGCAAAAATTCAAGATGGTTGTGGAGCATATATCACACAGTATATATATATATATATATAAACAATGATGGATGGAGGATTGCAATATTCATCCTGTGCTCGTATAAGTAGGAGAGGAAAAGATACTGCAGGATAAAAAAACTATTCAAACAGAAAATGCCTGTAGCCCAATTATAATGGTTATTCTAGGCGGGCCATGTGTCGCAATCCCAGAGTCAGCCAGTTGAATGTCTAAGGCTAAGGCCCCGGTAACTCCGCTGCAACGCGTGCCCACGAGATTGGCGGCGCGTGCAGCCGATTCCCTGGTCTGCAGTGAGCTGCAGGAAGAGAGACCAGGGGGGGGGGAACGGGTGGCGGGGGAGTGACGGGGGCGCGGCCATGACGTCACCCGGCAGGTTCGCCCTCATTGGCTGAACCGCCGGGGGCGTGGCTAATCGCTCAACGCGAGTCCTGCTCTCAATTCTATTGAGAGCAGGAGCAACTCTCGCCCCAGCGCTGCAGCCCCCCCCTCGCAGCGGGCCCGGCGCCATTGCGGGGAGGGCTCTCGTCCGTGCAGCGTCTGCCACAGCGGACGCTGTAGTAGGCAGCAGGGTCAACGCCTTAGGGGCCGCTGGATGGGGAAGTGTCTGTCAAGTGTTTTCTTTCCCCTGTCCCTTATCTTTATCAGATTACCAGTAAAGCTATACAAACACTTGCTGCTCACAGTGACATCACACAGAAGGGAGCAGCCAGAGGTAAGCAAACCACTTCCTCCCAAGTTTCCCTTTGAGAAATACTTCTAGCTGTCAGATTTGGGTTTAAAAAAAAAATGGGCATTCAATTACCCAGATCAGACCACTTAAAACAGGTCACTGGCGTTTGTTTTAGGAGGGATTTCACATGGTTTGAATCAAGCAACCTAATCAGGCTTCTCTAATGCACATTTACAATCAGTAAATTCCCCTGCAGGTGAGCATCTGTTTAGTGTTGCACTGGCAAACTGGAGGTGGTAGGGGCGTGTTAAGAACAAGTAACCTAAAAAGCTTTGACATTTGCCAGCAAACTAATTCTGTAACAAAAACGTAGAGTGACCCCTTACAAGAGACACCTCCAGGATAACATCATTGAATGAGTGCAGGAGAGGTAATGCACAATAATATTCATATTAAAAAGGGAGTAATCCAGCCTAATCCCCATTATTTTTTACATGTATTTACTGACAGGAGTGGAACTGGGGCGTCCTCCACCGCCGACCGCGCTATTTTCCGCTTCAGAGACACCCGTTCCAGACTTGTTGGTGAAGTTCTCAGTATTACTTCCTGGTTTTAAATGGTCATTCAAGAGGAATAAGGCCGAGTCCATACAGCCTTTGTCCGCGCGGAGGCGTGCGTGACGTCACCTGCGTGAGGCGGGTGCCTTTTCAGGACATGGTAGACACGCCGTCAGGAGGCATCTGTGACGTCAGAGCTGGTCCGCCCTCATTGGGTGAACCGCTCACGTGACCTATCCGTCGTGCCGAGAAATCAGTTTCAACTGATTTCTTGCGCAACGTGCGCCGCGCCCCCCCCCCCGTCGCGCGGTCTATGGGCGCGATCAATGCCTTAAGACCATGTGATAGGGCTACGCGTGGATACCTCCAAACGGTCTTCGACAGCATGGACACTACCCAAGGCTGCGCTTATAGCGCCGGCTACGGCTGACGTCACCCATCTCCGTAGCCCTTGTGAAAGTTGTAATTTAGTTACATAGTTACAAGTAGTTACATAGTTACATAGTAGATGAGGTTGAAAAAAGACGTACGTCCATCAAGTTCAACCTATGCTAAATTTAGACAACAGATACTTTATCCTATAGCTATACTTGCTTATTGATCCAGAGGAAGGCAAACAAAAAACCCAGAGTCATATCATCCAATGATCTCAAGGGGAAAAATAAATTCCTTCCTGACTCCAAGAATTGGCAATCGGATTAATCCCTGGATCAACATCCTTCCCATGTATACTTATTTGGTATATCCCTGTATACCTTTCCTATCCAGAAAGATGCCCAACCTTTTTTGTTAATAAATCTATTGTATCTGCCATCACAGTCTCCATGGGTAATGAATTCCACATTTGAACTGCCCTTACTGTAAAGAACCCTTTCCTTTGTTGCTGGTGAAACCTCCTTTCCTCCAACCATAAGGGATGGCCCGAGTCCTTTGTACTGCCCGTGGGATGAATAGTTCTTTGAAAGCTCCTTGTATTGTCCCCGAATATATTTGTATTTAGTTATCATATCCCCCCTTAGACACCTCTTTTCTAATGTAAATAAATCTAATTTAGCTAGCCTCTCCTCATTAGTTAGATTGTCCATCCCCTTTATTAATTTGGTGGCTCTTTTCTGCACTCTCTCTAGTTCCATAATGTCTTTTCTGAGGATTGGTGCCCAAAATTGTACTCCATATTCAAGGTGAGTTCTTACTAATGCTTTGTAAAGGGGCATAATTATGTTTACTTCCCTTCCATCCATTGCCCGTTTGATGCAAGATAAGATCTTGTTTGCCTTTGCAGCTACTGCATGACTTTGGGCACTATTGCTAAGCCTGCTATCTACAAGCACTCCTAAATCCTTCTCCTTCAAGGATTCCCCCAATTTATTTGGCCATTTAATTTGTAATTGGCCTTTTTTTTTCTTGCATCCCAAATGCAGAACCTTACATTTATCTGTATTAAACCTCATCTGCCATTTACCTGCCCACGTCTTCAGTCTCTCCAAAATCTAAGTAGACCACATCAACTGCATTTCCCTGGTCTAAATACCTACTTACCTTCTCAGAGAAACCAATAAGGTTAGTTTGGCATAATCTATCCTTCATAAATCCATGCTGACTATTACTAATAATTTTGTTTTCCATTAGGTATTCCTGAATATTATCCCGTATTAAACCTTCAAGTAGTTTCCCCACTATTGAAGTCAGTCTTAGAGGTCTGTAATTCCCCGGTTGTGATCTAGCTCCTTTTTAAATATAGGCACCACAACTGCTTTACGCCAATCTTGAGATACTGAGCCTGTGGAAATGCAGTCCTTGAATATTAAATATAATGGTTTGGCTATTACTGAGCTTAACTCCTTGAGAACTCTTGGATGTATGCCATCGGGGTCAGGTGCCTTATTTACTTTAATTTTTTCAAGTCGCTTATGAACTTCTTCCAGGTTGTGGCTTCCTCCTGCCTACTATTGAACTTGATTCTTCCCTGGTAAACACAGAGGCAAAGAATGTGTTTAATACCTCTGCTTTTTCCTTATCTCCAATAATCTGTCTACCCATCTCACACTGAAAGGGTCCTATATTCTCTTTGCTAATTTTTTGTTATTACGGTACTTAAAGAACATTTTAGGGTTGACCTTACTTTCTATTGCAATCCTTTTTTCATTATCCATTTTTGCTCATTTGATTGCCCTTTTGCAATTTTTGTTACATTCCTTATAATTCTGATACGATGTCTCTGTCCCTTCTGACTTAAAGAATGTAAACACCTTCCTCTTCTTGTCCATTTCCTCCCCTACCTGTTTATTTAGCCACATTGGTTTTGACTTATTTATTTTATACTTATTACCCAAGGGTATAACACTGATAAGTGTGCTTTTCTAACAATGTTTTAAAGACTGCCCATTTATCTTCTACATTTTCCCCTGCAAAAAAAATCATCCCAGTGTAATACTTGTAGATTAGACCTCAGTTTATTAAAAATCTGCCTTTCTAAAGTTTAAGGTCTTTGTTGAATCCAAGTAATCTGTTTTTTGATAATTTATTTCAAATGAGACCATGTTATGATCACGGTTACCCAAAAGTTCCAGGACTTGAATATTTGTTATTACTTCTACATTGTTTGATATGACCAAATCCAGTACTGCCCCTCTCCTGGTTGGTTCCTCAATAATTTGAGTCATAATTGTCTTTAAGCACCCCCAAAAACCTGTTTCCTTTTGTTGTAATGCTAATCTCATTGCCCCAGTCTATGTCTGGATAATTAAAATCCCCCATTATGCAAACATGACCCAGTTTTGATGCCTTCTCCATTTGCAAAAGTATTTTAGCTTCCTTAATCTCACAGACATTTGGTGGTTTATAGCATATTCCCACAAACATTTTCTTTATACTTTTACCTCCACTGCTAATTTCAATCCACACAGTCTCTACATTTTCATCATTCCCTTCATAGACATCATCCCTTATAATAGGTTTTAGATCCGGTTTAACATATAAACATACTCCACCTCCCTTTCTATTTGTTCGATCCTTCCAAAAAAAGGAATAACCCTCTAAATTAACTGTCCAGTCATGAGTGTCATCCCACCATGTTTCAGTAATGTCTATGATATACTGCTCCCTTGCAGCTATTAATTCCAGCTCCCCCATTTTATCAGGCTTCTTGCATTATATACTATAAACAAACACAAACAGAACCCAGTGCTACATCCAATGGCAAAAATACAGTGAAATACCTATATATTCTCTTGTAAAAAGGGTAATTTAGTTTAACACTTTGGCCAAAGCATCTTAAGCCTGCTGCCACGTATAAGGCATGACCATAGCAGGGCCTAACACTGATTAAAATTCTTAACCTGTACAATACTAAAGAAAGGATCAGAAAGGTTCCCTCATAAAAGAGCACTCATGGTGTGGAGTATAGTGCGCAGACTGCTATTGGTCTATCAAAATGATATATGTAGATAGGTCCAATTATCCCATCTAAACCACATAGGCCAGGAAGAAAAATAATAAAGTTTTATTCAAATATATAGATTAAAAACATACAAATCACATTCAAACATTAAAATTAACCCCGTAATTCAAGTGGCTGGATCAGCTAATTCAATGGAGATTGATACAAATATCAATGTGCTGTCACTCTAGGCGTCTAGTTATATAGACTAATGTCTTACAGTAGGGAAGAAGCTAGGAGGAATACTCTCTTTGAGCCGGTAGGATATATGACGTCCCACAGAGTAGCTAAGTGTGTATAAAGGATAGTCAATATAAATACTCAGTTAGGGATGCTCCAAAGCGGTGTATCAGATTAGCAGTTGGTCATGATCGTTGACATATAGTATCATTTATCTAAATCTGACAAGCAGATAAATGATACTATATGTCAACGATCATGACCAACTTCTAATCTGATACACCGCTTTGGAGCATCCCTAACTGAGTATTTATATTGACTATCCTTTATACACACTTAGCTACTCTGTGGGACGTCATATATCCTACCGGCTCAAAGAGAGTATTCCTCCTAGCTTCTTCCCTACTGTAAGACATTAGTCTATATAACTAGACGCCTAGAGTGACAGCACATTGATATTTGTATCAATCTCCATTGAATTAGCTGATCCAGCCACTTGAATTACGGGGTTAATTTTAATGTTTGAATGTGATTTGTATGTTTTTAATCTATATATTTGAATAAAACTTTATTATTTTTCTTCCTGGCCTATGTGGTTTAGATGGGATAATTGGACCTATCTACATATATCATTTTGATAGACCAATAGCAGTCTGCGCACTATACTCCACACCATGAGTGCTCTTTTATGAGGGAACCTTTCTGATCCTTTCTTTGGATCTACCTTGATATACAAGATACATATCCCTCTGAGCACCTTGAGTCTATTACACATTTGCTTTCTATGTACTTGGATGAGCAGTTGTTTCACCTTTAGAATACCTGTACAATACTAGGAAGAATGATCATATTTGATCTGTCATAATCAGCTGCATGGTTGTAAACCTGATTGAAATTCTTATTTACCTGGACAATACCAGGGAGAATAATCTGTATTAGATCTGTCACAATCAGCTGCATGCAAAGACCTGTGCATATGGAAAGTGGGATGGGACGAGCTGTAAACCTGGGAGGGAGGGGCCAACCTCCAAATCAGCTGTGACCAGCTGGACAAGTTAAAACACACAAATACCCAGTAAGCTCATTTAAGACCCAAACGGTACCACAAAATATATATGTGTATAAATGTCAAAACAGAGTGCTACTGGGCATGGCAATATATCCTATAAACAAACACACGTCCCATCCCACTTTCCATATGCACAGGTCTTTGCATGCAGCTGATTGTGACAGGTGTAATACAGAGTATTGTTCCTGGTATTGTCCAGGTAAATAAGAATTTAAATCAGATTTACAACCATGCAGCCGATTATGACAGATCAAATATGATCATTCTTCCTAGTATTGTACAGGTAAATAAGAATTTCAATCAGTGTTAGGCCCGGCTATGGTCATGCCTTGTAAGTGGCAGCAGGCTTAAGACGCTTTGGATAAAGGGTTAAACTAAATGAAACTTTTTACAAGAGAATATATAGGTATTTCACTGTTTATTTTTGCCATTGGATGTAGCACTGACACACACACACACACACACACACACACACACAAACACAAACACAGCAGCTCTATACACACACACACACACACACACACACAACACAGCAGCTCTATACACACACACACACACACACACACACACACACACACACACCAGCTCTATACACCTATACACACACACACACACACACACACACACACACACACTTTGGGGCTTAAATGAGCTTGCTGGGTATTTGTGTGAGGCTTCTTGCATTAGCAAGCATGCATTTAAGTTTTTTTTCCAGCCTGTACCATTATCTTATCCGCTGCTCCTTCCTTTCTGCGCCCACTTGGTTTCGTCTTTAGAAGTTTTCTAGTATTATCTGTATTTACTATGGGTGTTTCACTGCTTGTCAAACTTGCACTTGCCCCCATTCTACCTCCATACCACCTTGTATGCTCCTCTATTCCATTTAGTTCATTATCTGTTTCATTCCCCTCCCCCCTCCATCCTAGTTTAAAATCTCCTCCAACCTTTTTAGCATTCTCCCCCCTAGCACAGAAGATCCCTCTTCATTGAGGTGCAATCCGTCCCTAGAATATAGATGGCACCTCTCAGAAAAGGAGCCCCAGTGCTCCCAAAAACACAAACCCCTCCTTCCTGCATCACTTCGTTAGCCATGCATTAACCTCCCTGATCTCTGACTGTCTCCCTGCGGTAGCACATGGCACTGGTAGCATTTCTGAAAATAATACCTTGGAGGTCCTTGCCTTAAGCTTTAGGCCTAGATCCCTGTAATAATTTTTTAGGACCCTCCATCTTTCTCTAACGGCAGAGGGGCGGAGACAAGAGCAAGGGGGAAGGCGGAAAAGGAGAGGAGTTGTAATTTCTGTTTGTAAAATTTACTTTAAATTAAGGGAGAATTTACTATTTTAAAGTTAAGATAGTGTGACACACACACACACACACCTCTCCCTGCACATCACACACATCCCCCTCTCCCTGCATCAGAAGCTATCTGATTGGTTTATAGCCTGTCACATGGTGAGATCGTTACTGTAAAAATCAAATTCTACTGACTACAGAGATTTAGGTCGCTCCGTTGCGCCTACTATAAGCACATGCGACGGATCCAAAACATTGTTTTGGCACGATGTCGCGTCGCCGGCACTATAAGCGCAGCCTAAGAGTAAACATACAAAAGCTGGGCACTGCAGAAGAAAAAAAAAAAAAAATTTAAGCATATGCTACAAAGACCAAGAACAGCCGCCGTTCCAATCCAAAGGACCATTATGAAGGAATGACCGAAACTTCAGCAATTTCTAGTCTTTGTAGCACGTTGGAGAAAAACGTTAGCAGTTTTGTTTGCCCATCTTTTTATGTATGCGCTTATATCTATGTCAATCAGGGACTTTCCCTGTAGCTGGAGGCACCAGCTCATGTTTCTTTCCTTTCTTGGTGTGCTCAATCATTTACTTCCATCCAACAGGAAGCCACAACTCACTGTGTTGCAGCTTTCTATTGGCATGAGATTTGGCAGCCATTTTGTTTCCCCTGAAGGAGATCTAAGACTGGTCATTTCACAATTGCGTAACTCGGGACCCGATGAGCTGAAAAGTGGCATTTCGTTCAGGGGGGCCCCTAGCTCCCATCCTGTAAAATACAGCACCCCACACAGCTGTAGATAGGAGCCAACATTTAAGCATATTAGGTTTAAAATCTATGGTTAAAGATGTGTTTGGTGTTTAAAAAATACTTGCTGCCACTTACAAGAAAAAAACATTTATATTTACCAGAACACAAAAGTAATGTTACCACAACATATGCAGTCGGATTGAAGAAATATGGAGTTTGCACGTTTAAAAACAAAAGTGTTCTAGCATAAAATGGAACAGCAGCTTTAAACAAAGGCTTCTCTATCCATGCACCTCTGAGCAAAGAATGATAACTTTTGCAAGTCAATTGTACTAGTTATATTCCTCTAATAAAACACAAAATAAAATAGCACCATTACTTACTCCATTCTATGTATCCACGGATTTGATTTAAAGACTGGTAAGAAGCCACCTACAACTACATCTAAAGCTGCCCTGAATTCTCCAACCTGTAACAAAATCCCCCCCCCCCCCTGTAATAACCTCTCCTCTACCCCCTCACTGCTGCAAAACAAATTCCAAGATGAAAAGGCAGAATTTCTAGCACCAGCTAACTCAATATGTAGAGCAAACTGTTTCATATCTTCTAAGCCAGTGTGTAAGAGAATGCAGTTGGTGACCACACCTTAGAAAGCTTCAGTATACAGTAAAAACATGTAATGTTTCTGCCTATTTACATGTTGCTCTACAATATACTGGGAAACAAAGTTCGGAAACATACCAGTATAATTGTCATTCTGCCTATTTACATGTTGCTCTACAATATACTGGGAAACAAAGTTCGGAAACATACCAGTATAGTTGTCATTCTGCAACAATGTGTAGAATTTTATCACCACCGTATCACTATTAATGTTAGGGCAGGGGTGCGCAAACTTTTCCCTGTGCGCCCCGCTGCCTGCTCTCCTCCGCACCTCGCGCACCTCCCCCCACACCGGCATCAAATGACACGCGGGGTCATGTGACGTCCCGTCGCTATAGTAACGTGACCCTGCGGCGTCATTTGCCGCTGGGTTACCAGGACGACGCATTGCTGGAAGGTAAGTGTATTAATTATAGAGGCCTCGCGCGGTCCCCCACCATTTAATTGGCATGCCTGGGTGAGAGCGCGGGACCTCTCACCACCACCCCCCTTCCCCCCTAAGTTTACGCACCGCTGTTGACATGGTTTTGACATTTTCCCTTTTGATCCACTTGTCAATGAGACTTCTCCACGTTTCTTCCAGCCCCACCCACATTCAGCTGCTCATATGGTCCTGCCGCACGTCCCACAACAACACGGAATGAGACATTTGGCCACAACCAAAATGCCGTCGGGACACGTTGCCGCAGGGCAGCTCACCGCTGAACATATTGCCGCGATGTCCCCCCGACCCGTCAGATCTGCCGCGCCCGACTGCTCCAGGTCTGATATGTGCATCTTTAAAGGTCCCGCACCACTACATGGCTTGTGGGAGCGATAGACCTTTAAATGACGCTACCTGTCTTTTCCAAGTGGGCGGTCGGGCGCGGGAGGCGGGCACTGCGGCAACTAGTCCCGGTGGCATTTTGGTCGCAACCAAACGTCCTAGACCGCCACAACAATCCCTCCACCACTTCTTACATAGATAATCACTGCAAGTTACAAAGCAGATATTGAGGGGAGAAGATGAGACATGACTCCATCAAGTTCCACCTATTCCATTTATCCTATATTTGTATTTACCGTATATTGATCCAGGGGAAGGCAAAAACACCAGTGTAAGATCATCCAATGTCTCATAAGGACACTAATGAGTTCCTTCTTGACGCCAAATGAAGTCAAATTTCTCCCTAGATAAACATCCTTCCCATGTTTACTTATTTGATATAGCGTGTGACACACACACACACACACACACACACACACACACACACACACACACACACACACACACCTTTCTAAAACCATGTCCAACCTTCTATTTGAAGGCATCCATTGTATTTACCGTCAGTCTCCCTTCCTGTCTATCCCACCCCAGGGGAATACGTGTGTTTTATACAAGAAGTAAAATCATGCACTTAAAGCTTAAAAAAACAAAAACAACGACTTGTTACAATCAAAACTCCAAGCCTGACTACTCTATACAAAAATCACACAAAATTGCTCTAGTTTTCCTCAACACTGTATTAAGTCAATATAAACATGTTAGAAACAAATCCAATTCATTCTGAAGTGCATTTTTTTTTTTAAAGTATGCAATTGTACCCAAAATTGACAGTCCCGGAAATAGATAAAACAACTATTTGTGCATATATACACACACATCAACAAATCAACATGTATATAATAAATAAATAATCATTTGAAAAAAAGACAAAACCAAGGAGACATGCCATAGAATGTGAAAACAAAAAGGGTATGTTCTTTAAAGATTCATCTGTTTTGTCACCAATGTCTGAAGTTCAAAGAACTACATCAAATAGCCCCTGAAATGAATAATAAATGCCCCTCCCCGGCCACACACAAAGATACTTTTTTTAAAGCCTCAAATTTAGAGTTTAACTTGTACCATCACCACACATCGTGCCCCCTTTCTTCCCCATAGGATATATTATGATGTATTTTAGTGCATATAGGCTTAGTCCCTGGAACAAAGTTGAAAAACAAAGGTTCTACTTCTCCAACCTTCTCCCCCTACCTCCCCCCCCCCCCCCCACCAGCTGCAAAGGACAAGCAATGAAAGAAAAAGCTAAGAAACCAGAAGTCTAGTTGCACAGAGTATTGCATATTTGAGGTTTATTCTTTTAAAGCACGAGAAGCAGTTGATTAGTAATATCACATTGAAATTGTACTATAGAAAACTTGGCAGCTGCAGTTTGTTTTTAGTCTAAGCTTATTGGGCAAGCTTTTGTAGTGTATACACACACCTGTAGCTCGTCAGGACTGATGCAGATCTGTTTCATACACATTGAAAGCAGCAACAATTTTTACAGCAAATAAGATGCTGCCATTCAGTTGTGAGCAAAAAAAAATTCCCCAGTCCAAGCTGCCGATTTCTTAATTTTGTTTAAAAAAAATTTCACTTTAAAATGTGCATCAATACAATCCACACAATTCGTAATTATCCAAGTTACCGATCGATCAGCGAAGATTCGGCTCGGGGGTTCACTTAATGGCTGTCAATGCAGCAGAAGAGGACCAAAGATGCAATGTTCTGTGGGGAAGATCATGTGACCAGACAGTCACTAGATACAATTGGTGCACTGCTAGAGGGGACAGGGCTCCAGAAGGGGTCTGACAGAGCCCGTTTCAGAAGAGGAAGGGGATGTGATTTTGTAAATGGTTGCTATACAAACAAAATACACTTGTTCCATTATAATACATTACAAATGTCATTTTAAGAGTTTAAAAAAAAAAAAATCTACAAGTATTTTCTCATAGTACAGAACTGATTTAAAAAAATAAAAAAAACCACATGTAGGATATTGCTTGGTCTTTAGCTTTAACTAGTAAAACGTGAGCCCTTGTTGCATTTCACTTTGCAACTCAAATTGTAGTATGCAATCTAATCTCCAACCACTGGACTCTGCCAGCAGACTATTTTCTATTTGGTCTGCCTATTTATTCAAACGGAGTCTAGGCTTCCATTTGCCTCTTCCAGTTTTGGATCCAAGGGTTGGAAGAGCTGAAACAATTACAGGCTATAGATGTGCAGTTTGAAATTCTCATCTCCTAAAAAGGGAATGGGGGGGGGGGAGGGGCAAGGGAAGAGTTACTGTCAAACTTTTATGGCCCACTCCATTACCAAAATGTTTCTTTAACAAATTGAAAGCTAGACTTTAATGGGAATGGTAGTTTCAGTTGATGTGCCTGACCTTTGCAGCTCAATAACTGCACAAGCACAGCATGGTTGACCTAATGGAATGTGGACAAGGGGCCTTTGATTTTGTACCAACTTATGACTTCCTTTGTACTGCCAACCTCCCAATATGCACATTAAGTGACGTTTAATACAAAAAAGGACTATGCAACATTTTACTAGTCATGATTGAATAACTAGTTAGTCAATTTTATTTGCCAAGCCACGGATCATGTGATCTTATATGCACACAGTAACATTGATGAAAGTAAAATATTTCTAGTGTAGAAAACAGATCTCAATGGCCGTGTATTTATCTTCGTCCATGACATGCAGCCTTAATGCACTTGCGTTCTAATCTAATTTATCACCAACATTCATCGCAAACCAGACACACTTGTCTCCTGGTTTCAATTCTCCAATAAAGAGGGGATTCAACCTGTATTCTGCAGAACTGGGATTTCTCTGTAAAGTTAGGTTTCTGAAGACAATGTGTAATCTATTCAAATACTTTTTCTTAATTTAGTTTAAAAAATATTAATTGTTCTAGTGGTAAAAAAAATACAGTTTTGTATAATTTATAAGAGCCTAGCAAACCGGTATGTTCACATAGAGATTAAGGGGCGAGAAACAGAGCCGGTGCTATATTGGAGGGGGACGGGGAGGGAGAAAAACAAAAAAAATGAACGTCGATCATTTAACGAACTACCCGAGAACGTTTGATTTCCAGCGCACGCTTAGAGTACAAACCACAAATTAAGATTTGCATAGTGTTTCCTAAACAACCTTACTGCTATTACACCGAGCCCTGTGCTACATATTTACAGCACTCAGACACACCTGCACATTATCCCAGTGCTCATTGCAGCACAGCAAACATTACTGGTGTATAATTTTCTGGTGGCAATACAAAATGATGAAAGGAATAATTAAATGCATAACATCTGTCTAAAACTAATGTAGTTTAACCTTTTAATAAAAGAACGTTAAAAAAAATAAAATGATTTTAGCACTCCATTGGAACCCCTTTAAATATGTATTTTGACTCTGCGATGCCCCAGCCAACTTTTATGTACACAAATACCATCGTAGCAATTATTGGTTTATAAAAACGTACAGCTTCATATATAATATATAACATTACAGCATAACATTTGTTAACCATTACCCAACACTACCACATTCTCAGGGAACAGGTTGGAAACCACTGGACTAATGCTGTCCTGGAACAGGATTGTTTATATCTCTGTATTTTTCCTGCTCTCAGGCTGCCAGCCCTCCCAGGCTAAAGTAACATTTTTTCCCTGCACGGAAGCAGCCAGAGCTGTGTATATTGCAACATAGTTGTTACAAGTAATCCCCTTCACACAGCCATTAGTCAGTTGCCCTGGCAACCTACCAATACTCAGTTTGAGATTGGTTTAGTAGCCTCTCCCCCTGCTTTATCCGCATATTGTTATGCTCCTTAGCCTGTTTCCTGTCTGCAAAGGAAAGTGTGCTTTCTTTTCCAACAAGCTGCCAAAGTGAGTAGACACTTCCACTGCTCCCTCAGAAAAGGAAATCCTTTTTACCTTCCCCTCAGAGAAGCACTTCCACATAGCAGAACACCTTCCTCTCATAGGTTATTCTCCTGACAAGAGAAATCTGCGAGCACAATCCACATACAAGAACTTTTATATTTCTGTTAACGCCCCTCAATAAAGTTGAAATATATAGAAGGACTTTGTGTGCTTTAAAAGGGGACGACTTACATGGACTTACTCACGTGCTACATATGAGCCTGGGCCCAGAATAAAGGCAACCACGTTCCTCCCAAACTGGGCAACTGCATAAATGTAAGTGCCTCTGTACTGAATGTGCCCCATTCGTTGAAAATGAAAATAACGGAATGATGGTGTACAATATTAAGCGGGTGTTAACGAACATTTAACAAAGCAGATTTGACCTTCAAAGGAGGGTCTAGTTCAAAGCCTTTTAGTCCTAATGTACCAGGGTACAAATTGCCATAGTGGTGCATGCCTCCTAGGGTGGGGGGAAGAAGTGTGTCTGGATATTCCCAATTACAAGATTAGATAGATAGGATAAATAGATGGGATGTGTGTGTGTGTATGTGTGTGTGTCTCCCTCCTATGGGGATAATGGTCAAAAATCAAGACTGCACACGTGTGTATGCCTACTCTGTATCAGTCACACAGAACCCCACCCTCTCACAAACTGACAATCTTCTCTCCCCTCCAGTGTGCATTGAGACTCGCAGGGGCAAGCAGAGTACAGTGTGCCAACTAGCTCCGCCCCCAACCCTCACACCACCTCTTGCTCTGATCCCCTCATTGAGCTATGCTATATTTGTATTTTAAGATAATGCCCTTAGTGCATCCTCAGAAAAAGAAGTGCTACATTATTAACAATACTAAACTAACATCTGCAGTCAGCAAACCGAGTACTTCCATCTTAAAGTGGGAAAATGGTCACCCATGTTAAGCATAAAACATGTACTACGTAAATTGCTGACAATTCATGTGCTTATATGAAAATAGGTTTAAAAGGTTAAAGGAGCAATCCAAGCAATATCCTACATGTGTTTTTATTTTTTTTTAAATAAATAACTCAGTTCTGTAGTATAAGAGAATACTTTTTTTATTATTCAACATGCCATTTTTTTTATTAGTTTTAATATACTGAGCATCCTTTGATTTCCATAGCAGGGTTTTAAGACCCTTCACCAGCAATGCAAGATCTTTCCAGTTTGGGATAATTGGTTACCAATATACCCAGCAGTTTGTGCTGTAAACTAACACTAAAAAAAAAAATATGTTACCTTAGTATAATATAAGAATACATTGTAGCTGCTGAGTTACACTGACGGAAGGATTGATTTGAAACGGAAAGGCAGCCATTAAATGAAAAAAGGGAAATAAGTGCTGATATAATGGATAGATATAACAAGTTGTAAATACATTGGAGATATATTAATAACTCTTGAATGGATAAATCAGCTAGCGCTCTTGCCTTAAGAAACAGAAAAAATACACTGTTATAGATGAATATAAACACATTAAAATACCATGTATATGTGTACAAAGTCCAGTCCAATTCATAAATGGGTAATGCAGGTCCTTCAAGTTGGATTCAACCCTCGGGTCCAAAGGAAACTACAGAAAATACAAAGAAGAAAAGGGCGCAAGACCCATAGTGCAGTATGTCAAGTTTTAATGCTAAAAAATAACGGTTAAAAACACTTACAAACGTAAGTAGATAAGAGGCACATCTGTGGTAGTTGATCCCTGGTGTAAGCATACACCGGAATAGCCAAAGTGTCCCCATCTCCTGCCCAGACGAAGCTTCGGTCTCAGACACCTTCCTCTGTTATTCGGAGTTGCTCCACTTCCACGTCACCGCGTTCGCGTCCTCACGCCGTCACTCAGGGGGTTGGACTTGGGCTGGTGCGCCTTCGCTTGCAGTCTGACACAAGCAGACTTGGGATCCTCTGGGGGTGCACAAATGTCAGCAGCCTTGGTAGATACAGCCCAGAGACTGGGACACTTTGGCTATTCCGGTGTATGCTTACACCAGGGATCAACTACCACATATGTGCCTCTTATCTACGTTTGTAAGTGTTTTTAACCGTTATTTTTTAGCATTAAAACTTGACATACTGCACTATGGGTCTTGCGCCCTTTTCTTCTTTGTATTCAGCCATTAAATGAACCCTGGGAAGCAGGAGTTTTGCTGATCACAGGAGACAGAATTGATCAGCGTTTAAGAACTTAAAGCTGCAGTTCAGTCAATATCCTGCATGTGTGTTTTTTTTTAATAAATCAGTCCTGTAGTAAGAAAAAATACTTTTAGCATTTTCTGTTTTTAAAAAAACAACTTTGAAAGATCAATTTTCTTGTATTCTATTTTAACAGCCATTTGCTAAGGCACTGCCCCTTCATGTCCTGTCACAAGCCCTGGCACACCCCTTTGTCAGCCCTGCCCTCCCTCTAGCACATGTCAGTGCAAGAGTGCTCATGAATATTCATGAGCTTCCACTGAGAGAAAGAAGCAGAAGAAAAACAGATCCCTTCACTAATGATGTCACCAAATTTCGCCGATCAATACATGGAGAATGAATTGACCTGCAGCTATACAGTTCTTTAGGTAATTAGAGATTGCACACATGAAACTATTGAAGTAAAAAAAATAAATTAAAAAAAAAAGAAAAAAAGACTGAACTGCAGCTTTAAGTTTTCAATAAAAGGATGCATATATTAAAACATTTTTTAAAGTTGCTTGGATAGCCTCTAACCATTCAAACAGCAATCCCAACTAAAATGTACAAATGTAGTCACATTATGTGTTGGGCAAATCAGCTGTTTTCTCATTTACGTATCTCTGTAGGTACTCTGGGTCACCATACCAGCCAGTTAAGTAGCAAAACCCATTTTTACGTTCCAAACCTGGAGAACCTTAGAAGATAAGTTCCCAGAGTGTAATTACTGAATTTACTAATGGTTCTCTTCAATAAGACAGATGGACTCCATAATAAATGGATTTGTATTTAGTGAGCAGGCAGGATTGTAGCTTTCTAGCAGCAGATCATGGTTTACAGATGAGGCACAAAACAGCGCGTTCAAACAGCAGTTATTGTAACACTGTGCGTTGCGTGCCTGGGAGTGAAGTGTTTGTGCATTTACCTTCCTTGCACAGCTTCCCTTTGTGTCAGCAGTTTGTGAAGGCAGGGATGAGACTTTGCTTATACTGCAGCTGCTTCTATTGTAAAGCCATCAGGACTAGACACCTGCAGTAAACAGGAGCCCTCTTTCTGTTAAGACCATTTTAATTAACTCTTGTGGATCCATTGCCTTCAAGTCACTACAGAGACCTTGCAAAATAAAATGACTTTTTTTAAATGCTTAAGTTTGCCAGTGAACAGAAGTCGCGTATGATATAATCAGAATAAGGCCGCTTACCTCGCGGAACAAAAATGGCATAAGCAGCTGGCTGTTTAAGAAGGAAGCCGTTTCAGCATTTTAAAGCACCGCAGACATCGCTCGTGGGTTCTATAATTAAGGATTAGATCAAGGCCTTCCACACCAAATGGGTCTACAAATACCTAATTAATAGTGTTGTTCCTCAAATTGTAACCATTTACATAATAGCACAGGTACAGATTAAGCCAGGATTTAGCCATCTGTCGCATTATGGTAGTATATGTTGTTATATTCTGCTTTAATTGGCAAGTAAAATAAAGCTGGCAACATCTGTATTTAACCTCGCAGTATAGTTTTTTTTCGCTTCAACTTTTAAATACTCCTGAGTGAATGATGCAGGTATCCATCTATGGTTTACCCTTACAGGAACGAGATCAATCCAGCAAGTTAATGCTTGACAGGTAAACAAATGCAATTGGGTCTCTAAAATCCCTTTTTAATATGCTGTGAAGCCGCTTCTGTGTCAGGGAAAGCTTTAAACTCAATACAAATGAATAATGTTGAGTAAGGGCTGCCACTAAATTGTACAATTTGAATGTCTGCACATATCGGCGTTAAAACAATAGTTTGCTGGAGTGTATATTATAGATATACATCGATCTGTACACACACTTGTTACAAGTTCCCTCCCTCCCTTCTTGATATTCATTATACAAACTTTGTGGAGACTCTTACAGACAATTATTAAATGTTTTAGTCAATCGCCCTGAACAAATTATTTTCAGTTCGATGTGATCAGGAAAACTTCAAGACAATATTTATTTTGTATTTCACACAATTTAGGTCTAATCATTTTATATTCGGTATGGAATATAAATTTGCAACATACAGCTCAACCCCGTTATAGCGTGATCCGATAGAACGCAGATCCGCTTATAACACTGTTTGAGCGTGGCTCCCAATAATAAGCAGATCTCATACCATGCCGTTTTCTATCCTCCCTGCTTGTCATGTGCCAGGTGGCAGGGAGCTGCTGCCTGCGCCCCCCCTCCCTCACCCCCCTCAGCTACGGCGTCAAATGACGTCGCGGGGTCATGTGACAGCAGGTCGTCATGGCAATGTGACGTCACGTGACCCCCGCTGCTTCATTTGCCTCCGGTTACCATGGCAACTTGTTGCTCTGACGCAGTGAAATTGTAAATTAAGACCAGAACACACAGGGCAACACAATACTGTAACAGCATAATACAGTACTAAAATATCAAACAATGCCAGAAAGTGAGACATAAAAAAAATACATTTCTGACGTGCTCTGTTCAGGGTCTCTGTCAGTCTGATCCGACCACCCACTGTGCTGTCAGAGCCAGGAAAAGTCTCAGGTATTTAACTCCTCCAGTTCCATTGTTACCCCCAGCCACCAAGGTTTTTAACCCCAGGAAAAGGCATATGGAAGGCCCCTGCCAGATAAAAATGGCGGAAACTTCAAACGTTAGTCGGAAAAAAAAATTGCGCTTGATAGACTCAAAATCTGGAGTCCAGCAAACCCAAGTGGCTAGAGACCTAGGAGTTAATGAGTCTACCGTTCGTGGATGGGAAAAGGAGAAACTTCGTGACGCAGCCAAGTCCATAGAAACAGACGATGGACAGAAACGGAATAGTTTGTGACAACGTCAAGACAGCCAGTTGGATAAAGCTGTGTTTCAGTGGTTTGTCCAATTAAGATCTGAAAGCACACCTGTCTGGACCCCATCTGCAAACGCAAACCAAAAAGTTTCACATCCAACTTCACGGAAATTAGTCAACCTCATTCACGGCTAGTAATGGCTGGCTAAAATTGCTTTAAAAAGGCGACATGGAATAACCAAAACCGCTATATCAGGAGAGATACGTTCAGCTGATGAAGCTGCATGCTCGTACCCTGCCCAGCTTCAGAAGATGATTAATCTATACCGCAGAACAGGTGTATAACTGCAATGAGACCGGACTGTGTTACAAAATGTTAACGAATACCACACTGGCTTGTAAGAATTTTGATCAGCGAAAACAAGGCTTTAAACAAATGAATGACAGAGTGACCGTACTTTTTTGGTTAACACAAACAGGAAATCACAAACTGAAGCCACTTTAAGGCAATTTTAAATCACCTCAGTGCTTCCCCCATGTGAATATGGCCTCTGTGCCTTTTTCCTACAACTTTAGTAAAAAAAATGCACGGGTGACGTCCAGCATTTTCGAAAACTGTTTCATCAGCAGTTCGTACCCGAAGTACGTAAACAATTACGGCAACAAATGTCGGATACCAATGCTCTGTTGTAGCTAGGTAACTGCCCTGCCCATCCGTCTGCCGATAGCCTTAGGCCCGTAACATAGTGGGTGCTCTTGCTGCGCAGTGCGCACGGTTAGCTGTGGTTAGCCAGCCATTGTATGATAGGGCCGCGCGCGCACACGGCAGTGAGCGTGGAGCCGGGCGATAGCGGGGAAGTCTCAAAAAGTACGATTTAGTGCAGCTACCGCGCGCGCATGCGCGTGTGTGCAATGTTAAATATTTTATTCTTTTACCAACGTGTTTTTTTTATTAATTTAAAAAATATATCATAAATGAATATTTTGCCAAGACTTCTATATCTATTCCAGACCCTGCCAATAAAAATTCCATTAGCCGAGCTAAAAAAAAATATTCAGAACAAAAATCTTCCAATTTATATGGAAAGATAAAAAGACCAAGAGTGGCAAGATTGGTGATGCTATCACCTAGAGGGAACGGAGGCATGGGAGTCCCAGATACAGTCAAATATTACCAGGCGGCCCAGCTAAAACAAGTAGTATTATGGAATAATGATGCCATATCCGCATGCTGGTTGGAGATGGAGTCGGTCTATGCCTCCCCTCACTCTCCGAGGTCGGTTCTATGGACCTCATCTTTTCTCTCTCTATTCTTGACCTATCCTTTATCATATAGTTAGCACAAAATAATGTATAGGATTTACAGATGCAAAAAATTGTGAAAAATTGTAGTTGTGTTAAGAAAGTTATCACAAAAATGTAAATGGAGATGCACCAACCGTGTGATACGGACAAAAATGTAAATTGTGATGATATGTAAGCAAACTAATGAAAAAATTGAAACAAAAAAAATATATCATAAATTATACAGACACAACCTGTCGCTCCCGGCAGCACGGACCGCCATACACACAAAAAGTGTGCGTCACGTACACACCTACTATAGAACGCGCCTAATAAGCAGAGATGGCAAAATACAAGTCAGCTACATGCCCAAAAACACCACATTAAAAATACAGCCGCTGGATCAATGCACTATATCAACGTTCGAGATGAACTTCCGAAAGACATGGATACAGCGAATAATTACGGGTGAGGATTCCGTTACTGCATTTTTAAAGAAGAGAATAAAGTTTTCGCGCCGCTGTAGTGTGTGTGTCAACATTGCACAATAAAAATAATTTTTATTCATACGTCTTTATTTTAAAAATCTTATTTAATAAATTATTAACACGCGCACACAGACGCCCACGCACCCACTGTAGAACAACCCTTAATGAAGGCCTCAAAGAAAATGACATGGCCAGTGCAGAAAGAGTACTGGAACCGTTCGTTGATAGAGAAAGTGGGGCCATAGAATCTTGGATAGATGGGGAGAACAGCTGTCCTACCTATGAGCATATGACTGACGGAAATAATCCAAAACGTTACAAGCGAAAATAAAGATTTGGATGCAACCGAAGACTATGAGGACGAGGACCCAGAGGTACCACCTAAGGCCTCGGCCATGTTCCTTGCTTGCTGGCGGATGCACGCGCTCGCGCTCAGCACTGAGCCCCTACAGCCGCAATTAGAGCAGCTTTAGTAGGGACTCCCCTGCGCTTACGCAAGCGTGCGGAAGCGCAGGTCTTAGGGGAATTTTAAATTCCCCAGCTTGCCGGCGCGACAGGTCGGTCACGTGAACGGTTCGCCCAATGAGGGCGAACCAGCTCCGTGACGTCACTGGCCCGCCCCCGGCCAGTGACGCGCCCGCTGACAGTGCGTGCGGTAAGCAACCGCAAGGCCAGGGAAAGCACGCGCTCACGCAATCACATTCTTTGGACCCCAAGCACCGCACTTTAACGGGGTTCAGCTGTGTCTACCTCTATAGGCTAATCTAGGGTTCTACCCGATGACAGAGGCGCCTCTGAAAAAGAACCACTACACCATCAGATGCTCCGGATACACATATACTAATCAGCTTGAAGAAGCCTGCTTCAAATTCAAGAGAAACTACCAGTACGTGCACAACAATTTCTCGCTTACCAAAGTTAACCGAGCATACAACAAATAAAAGCTACAGGGTACTTCTGGGTAGAGAAATCTTCTCCAGAGAAAATATCTACTTCACTTACCCATTAAGCTAGCCGAGTTACAGCCACCAACATGGCGTAAACAGAAAATCCATCACCTGTTCAGGGTGTGGATGCAACCTCTAACATTTAAGTGCACGACTATTTGGAAGGTCACACAGTTCTCCACTAAGCAGCAGATTCTCTTCTACATTAATCAAAAACGGGGTGGGCGAAGTAGGGACAAAGGGAATAGATGAAAAATCAAACATATAAGAAAGAACTAAGGCCCATACACAACCCAGAAAATCGTGCCTTTAAGCTGCCCAGCCCAAGGAAGTCAGTCTGGTGGAAATACTAATCCTTATTTTAAACTATCATTGACACCTTCACCTACCACCAGCCAGGGGGAAAGCAAGGGGGCGCACATTCGTGATTGTCACTTTAATTCGGTTTTGCACAGTTCCCAAATTTGACTGTCAATGCAGTAGTGGCATTCCAAATGACCGGTGTGTGTGTGTAAGTATATATGTACACACTATTTGTGAAATGAGCCAACACCCTTATTTTTTGTCCAGACAAGCAAGAATGTCCCTGATTCGTGATTAAAGCAAAGAATAGTACTTAAGATATACGCCCAAGTCTAACAGATAGCTACAAAAAGGTGTAAAATATATAAAGACAGCTTAACAATTAAGATATAAACATTAATAATTACGTTCAAAATATAGGTGGTAGTCGGCTTTAATTTTTGGGGCCCAAACACTCCCAAGGGAGGGCATCGCAAAAGGAAAAGAGAAGTAGAGAGCTCTAACGCAGATTGTTTCTCAGGGGGACAGCTGGTAAAACTCTTGGTAAGATCACCTTCTACGTCAGAATATTGCGCTTTATGACAGATGTCTCCAGTCACTGGTACAGCTTTATTTCTCCAGGATATTACTCTACATTTTTCTTTATTCCTTTTGGGTTGTGCTCGCTTGGGGAGCTGGAGTACTGAGGACCTGCACCCACAGAGGAAAACCAATGAGATATATAGATATTTCTCTGAAAACTAAATCGCCGTGTTTGGCACCAATGTTTACACTTTAGATTGTTTTTTTATTTACACCATAAATACACAAGTCACCAGTTTGTTTGTGCTTTTTGTCCCCACATGGCTTGGCTGCACTGGGAGAACTAGCACACGGCATTTAGTCTGGCTGTTAATTAAAAAAACAAAACCACACGGAAGTTTAAAGGAAAACGTTTTAAGTCCTGTACCCACAGTTGCATTGACAATTCTTTATTATAAATGCTGGTAAACGCTTGGAAAATATTTCACGTCAAGAGTACCGACCTGTTATTTTTATTCAAGACTGCAGTGGCGATCAGTTTGTGGAAGATGAGGCGTGGTACTTGTAAAGCAAAAATATTTTTCCTAGCTCAGCTCCAATAATATACTAAACTTCAATAACTACTTCTATCGCGCCAAAGAACTATGGTTCAAAAACTTGCTGAGCCCGTCGTGAATACAAAAGGTTGGGGGGGGGGGGGGGGAGGGGGAGCAGAAATGAATTGACCTTGCACAGGCACCACAGGGAATATTATAGGAAAACATTCTAAGCCTTTCTATGCAAAAAGTGAAAGTCCAAGGGATTCCAGGTTAACAGCTAATTATTCAAACAGGTATGGACCCAGATTTTAATTTTTTTTTGTAGACTTTTAAAGAACACACACAATATATATATTATATATATATATATATATATATATATATATATATATATATATATATATATATATATATATATATATATATATATATATATATATATATATATATATATACATACACATACACACACACACACACACACACACACACACACATATATATATATATATACACACACATATATATATATATATATATATATAAAGCAGAAAGTAGCCGTGTTAGTCCAGTTGCGATAGTGCAGAATAAATGAGTTCTTCAGTATTAGGTGATACCTTTTTTATTGGACTAACAATTTATGTCATAGGACAAGCTTTCGAGAGTTCTCCTCTCTTCTTCAGGTCAAGCAATACTGATTTACACAGGAATCAATGCTAAAACAGTGTAGAGAAAAAAAAAAAAAATAACACTGTTATTACATGCTCCTCTGGAATCGGATCAGAATATTCTGAAGAAAAATAAATCCCAGTTGTCAGCACTCGAGCCTAATGTGAATGTACAGTACCAATGTATGGATACTAAAAAATAGCTATCAATAGATCACTAAAACACTGGTAATTGCAAATGACTAAACACAAAATGTGTGGTGTAAATAGTGAACAATAAACACCTCCCTGTATTAGTGAAGGCTTGTAAAGTGAGCTACACTGGTTACCAAGTAGGATATCACAGTTTCAGTTAGAGGTGGTGAATAGTGCACTGTGTGAGGCTGGATAACCATCTATTGGTGAAACCAAATAGCAGTACAGTAGTTGTGTCTGCAACTAGACTCCATAGCAGATCATGCATGGTACTTGTGTGGCTATCAGAGATACCAATTGTTAGATATTGTAGTGTGGGGAACAGTAAGTCACCCACCACCATATCTACCTAACACAGTAGTTGTATTCACTGACTAAATATCAAAAACCTAACTTCAAGAGTAAATCACCCTCTAGTTTGTGTATTATTAGTATTATTCCATCATTGATTCAATATCAAACAGAAAATGAGTCAGTTAAACCTCAAATAGGAACAGAAATTCTGTAGCTCATTTTAAGCGAGTCCTTCGCTGTCTCACGTATTTCTTTAATCAGTAGCAGGCTGTACATGAGTTTGCTAGACCTACAGTAGGTACAGGCAAGTGTATAATTAAGTGCATAGGAATCTTTGAGTCAGAAGGGGTCAATCCAACCAGGTGTCCCCGTTGAAGTGTGCCTCAAAGCAGCACCTGTGGTTAGCTTTGGATAGCACAGGGTTAGATGCAGTGGAATATGGATAGTTGCTCACTCCAGTAAGGGGGAACTGCAGATCAGCATTAACTGCAGCCTCCTATCACCAATCTAGGATGTAAAGCCATTGCAGATTGAGGATAGGAGATGGTAGTTAATGCTTATCTGCAGTTCCCTTACCAGAGTTGAAACTACCCACATTCTACTGCATCTATCCAGATGCTGCATTGAGGCACTGAACAGCTGCTGGCTCCTAAGTTTAAAAAAAATAAAAAGAGAGGATTGTCCGCCCCTGCTTGCAAGAAACAATTATTTCTATACTAACCATTTGAAACAATATACCATTGATGGGTCCCAAACTAATTTACTGGTTGATAATTGTAATATTGTAATATGGCACACTATGCCTGCCTCTGACTGCTCAATTCAACATTTTTAATTAAAATGTTAGAATTAATATATTAAAACCCTGAACAGTACACACTTGCCGTGGCTAACCTGTAAAGTTAGGCTGCGCTTATTATAGTGCCTTGCGACGGCAACGCGAAATCGCTCCGAAACAAATACCTTGACTGTCGCAAGCGCTTATAGTAAGCGCGACCAAAAATGTTGACGCCGGGTAAATTTGATATATATTTTTTTTTTTAGAGACAGTCGCCACATGTGACTCTCTAAACCAGATTGCGCTACCCGCCCCCTTCGTGAAGTTACTGGCCTTGTCACCAGCAACGTCGCTAAAAACAAATTATAACCTTCGCTAATGGCGGCGGGTGATGTCATCGGTCATTTCGCCAGCACTATAAGCGTGGCCTAAGTCAGGTAAAAATTTCCAACATGCAAAATATCAACAAAACCCCCTGTTTACATGGAGCTAAGTGAGGAAGAGCAAAATAATGGATTCCCCAATCGGAGAGTGGAAATGCCACAGTCTGGGCTGCTGCTCATCCTACCACCTATCTACAAGCTGCACCTGTTCCAGATCCAGGTGACAATGGTGAGTAAGCACGTGGTAGAAGAGGAAAAAGGGAAAAGTTTGGAAACGGTGGAAATTCTGCATTGGTAATCTCAGACTACTGCCATTTTTATAGGCCTAAAATATGGTATTCATGGCTTTATACTGCACTTATTCCCTCATCAGCTGGCCAAGTCTCCCAACATATCACTTAGGCCTGGGACATAGTAAACACTTTTGTGCTGCTGCTCGCTGTCGCTTGCTGCCGCTCACTCTACCAGGAGCTTTTTGCTGTCCTGGCAGAGGAGACAGCAAGTGCGCGTGGGAGGCGGGTATCACTGTGTGTGTTTGTCACTTTGAAGCGGTCTGTGTGTTTGTGTGTCACTGGGGAACCTGTGTGTGTATATTATATAATATTTTAAAAATTAAAAAAAAAAGACATGCGAATAAATTATTTATTAACATTGTGCAACTTTGATACATATATTCACAGACAGACACACCTCTGTGCTGTGCTGGTCGCTCTGCTATCTCAGAACACTGACACAGTAGGGAAAAAAAAGGCTGCAGGCCCATTGGATGGGAGCGGTCACGTGACCGCTCCTCCGCTCCCCCAAGCGGCAAAATTTCAAACTCTCCTGTCTCTTCTGATTTTCTCAGCCTCCGCACGCATCAGCACGCATGCGGAGGGAGAAACTATAACCGCGCTGATTACAGATGCAGGGGGCTTTGTGCATCTGTTCAGCGCGGCTCAGCCCGCCTCAGCAACGCTGATTTTACCATGTCCTAGGCCTTAGATTAAACTAAATTCTCAGCGGCAAAGATTTTCTTTCCCATTATCTGATTTTGTTGCCCTTATTGTATTATATTATAATTCCCTGTGTTGTATGGTCTTTTGTAAAGCATGGAGTACACTGTGGGCGCCATATAAGAGTTATATACATACCCAACATGTACATGTCTATGAAGAATTAGACAGGTTTCAAAAAGTGTACAATATACTCTACAATGCCAAAATGTTGGCACAGACATGGATGAGGAGAAAGCCGTGTATTATACCGTTAATTGCAAAGCAGACACAAAAGCGTCACCAGGACGTGACTCTTGCAAATGCCCTACCAGATGTAAAACCACATTACAGGGTGTTTTTTGTTGTTTTTTTTTTACCATTAGGTTTTATTTTTCAACTTTGCAGCTTACTTAAAATGTACTTACAGAAGCAAATTCAAAGCCATGAAGTGGAGTTTGCCCTCATAAGGATTGGATATTCACTTTCTGAGCAAAGGCCCAGAGGATGCAGAACGCGCATCAGCAAGATCTAACGAACCCTGTGCCGGGGGTGCTTCATTGGAAGGAAAGAAGCAGGAGGGAGCAAGCCTGCAAGTGACCATCATGGGCCTGACTGTGAAAGCTTGGAAGCCTACAATTCACCCTGTTCCCGGCTAGTATTAGAGCATTAAAGCTGCAGTTCGGTCAATATCCTGCATGTGTGTTTTTTTTAATAAATCAGTTCTGTAGTAAGAAAAAAACACTTAGCATTTTGTTTAAAAAAAAAAAAACTACTTTGAAAGACCAATTTTCTTGTATTCTATTTTAACAAGCATGCTTGTTCCTATAGCAACGATTTACATTCCCCATATTTAAAGATGTCGCCAAACTTTGCCGATCAATAGACGGAGAACGAATTGACCGTCAGCTATGCAGTTCTTTAGGTAATTAGAGATTGCCCACATGAAACTACTGAAGTAAAAAAAAAAAAGACTGAACTGCAGCTTTAACTACTGCAAAGTGAATTCTGTTTAAACTTCAGTAACTGTTTGCAACCATTGTATGTATTACATACACCATTATTAATAGGGGGGCCACATGAACATCCAGAGCAGGATTTGAGAACACAAGGCGCAAGTCATTAAAATTCAACTAGTCTAATTTTTCCCCAAAGAACCAGTTTCACACAGGGCTTGCATCTTAAACTGTATTACTCTTGAGATTAGGAAATGCATCCCCCTTCGTGTTATTCTAGGCTAGGAGATTGCCTTCATATTAAAAAAAAAAAATCTGCTTCAATAGAAATATGCCAACAATTGGCACAATACCAACTGCACTGAGAAAATTTAGTTAAAATGTCCCAATGAAAAATAAACCTGAAAAGTTTGTGTTTCAGGGAAATATGACATGGCTTAATTAATATATAAAATCGAAAGGTTGGTACTAGCTGCGGTGAATCTGATTGGTCCTCAGCCTCTGGCCAATCAGATTGGTGGGTGTGACGTCACCCAACTGCCACTGTCTTTCCCCTCGGACGGACGGACGGACGGACACACACACACACACACACTCTGTCCTCTCCTCCCCCCCCAATCACACTCACCTCCCTCCCCGTCGCTCACTCACCTCCCTCCCCGTCGCTCACTCACCTCCCTCCCCGGCGGGGGGACAGGCAGTGGGCAGGCAGCCTGCAGCTGCCTCGCGGCGCCGAGTGCCTAAGATGGCGGTGTCATGATAGAGGGGGTTTGGCCTGGGATTAAAGGGGTTACACCCCATTTGGCCACCCCCTACTCACTTGGGAAGCAAGGGGTTAACTGGACTGAGGTCCAGTAATTTGCCTTGTTTTTTGCCTTGCTTCAGTATCCAAATGTTTATTCCCCTGTATAACTGTATTGTGTTATCCTGGTGTTTGTACTCACACATACACTAGGGTTGATGCGGGAGGGAAGGGGTTAATGTTAATTTAGTGATTATAGCCCTTTGTTCCCTTTTCAGGCTCCATTTTGCAGCCGTCCATAGGACGCCATTGGGACTCCATGCGTTCTAATGGCAGAAATAGCGGTTTTGGACCTGTTTTCCAGCGACGACCAGCAGGTGGCGTCCGAGAGGAGCGGCGGTTTCCCATTGTAAGTCAATGGGCTCATTGACTTCAATGGAGATTCCTCAACGCCGGACTCGAGGAACAGGTTGGCAGCCATCCAAACCGCAGACCGCAAAAGCGGATACAATGTCTTTGAAAAGAGTTTAATCACTTCGGTCAAGTTCAAAGACAATTGGCGTGGCAATCTTAGGTTCTAGGGCCCCTGGGAATAAAGTTATTTTTGCCCCTAGCTCCAAGGAACACCCACACACGATGCACACCGGGTCCAGGAATGAGAGACCCCCGTAATGGGTCGAGAGGAGAAGTAGGGTCGCGCCATTGACTTCAATGGCGGAGCGGAGGTCCCATTGAATCTAATGGCGACGTGCGCCAAGCATGGTCTATGGCGGCGCCGGCCATTGATTCCAATGGGGAAAAGCAGCGTGGCATAAAAACGACTAAGTCTAAAATGATGAAAAATGTAAGTCCATATCTCCGGTTCTGGAATGACCAGGGGGATGGGATTTGGGTGGCATGTAGCCAAGGTTCCGGCTTTTATGCATGGCCATTCCCAGCCCCCTCCGATCAACCAGACGGAGTGTGGGCGAATGTAAAGATTTGTGTTTTTTCCATAAGCTTCAATGGCGGCGTTTCTCCTTTAAAAGCCTATGGCGGGAAACCCCTTTGACGGCAACGGCAGAGCCCGCCATTCAACGCTATGGCGGCGGACCCCGTTGATTTCAATGGGGAAAGAGTGAAAAGCAGAGATTCATTTTTTAAGGGACGAATCCTGTATTTTAAAAAATGTATTAAAGTGCATTTCTGTATCTCCGGTTCTGGAGGTCACAGAGAGTTGAAATTTGGCCAACATGTAGGGTCACTGTAGGCTTTAATAACTGGCAGATTTCGACCCACCAGAACGGAACTTATTAATATGTGAAGATATTAAAGTATATGGGATTTTTGATCTGCTCTGAAAATGCAGACCCCATCTGCTATGCTAATAGGGCAGGAAGAGCATCCTGAAGACTTAGCATAGCCCTGTGATCAAAAGTGATCAAAAGTTAACTGCCCTGATTGTTTATACTAGGAGCAGGAACAAAGGAGCTGAGTGTTTTTAAGTGTGGTACTTCAGAATTACAGGGGAAGCCAAAATCTACTTCAAAGAGATTTTTCTAGCCAACTCAGCGCCTAGGGTTAAGAGTAAAGGGTTGAAATGGTATATAAGTCAGAGTCACCCCTTACTCAATTGTCTTCATGTATTGTCGTGATGTCCACATCTGAACCTGAATTATGGAAGAAATGGCCCATCCTGTATCCTGATGGCTTTCTTGTCCTAACTTTTAAGTGCTATTTTTGTCTGTTATTTGTATAATCTGTTGTGTTCACCTTCAAGGAATAAATGATATTTTATTATATCTAAGCCTCGTTCAGTTCAACCCAGATATTTGGTGTTTATTATATCTTGTCATAAGTTACCGTGACAGGCGGCGCCCGGAAGGAGAGGTGACGTGTGTGTGTCACTGTGTGTGTGTGTGTGTGTGTGTGTGTGTGTGTCACTGTGTGTCACTGTGTGTGTGTGTGTGTGTGTGTGTGTGTGTGTGTCACTGTGTGTCACTGTGTGTGTATGTGTGTGTGTGTGTGTGTGTCACTGTGTGTGTGTGTGTGACTGTGTGTGTGTGACTGTGTGTGTGTGACTGTGTGTGTGTGACTGTGTGTGTGTGTGTGTGACTGTGTGTGTGTGTGTCACTGTGTGTGTGTGTGTGTGTCACTGTGTGTGTGTGTGTGTGTGTGTCACTGTGTGTGTGTGTGTGTGTGTCACTGTGTGTGTGTGTGTGTGTGTGTGTGTCACTGTGTGTCACTGTGTGTGTGTGTGTGTGTCACTGTGTGTGTGTGTGTGTGTGTCACTGTGTGTGTGTGTGTGTGTGTGTCACTGTGTGTGTGTGTGTGTGTGTGTGTGTGTGTGTGTGTGTGTGTGTGTCACTGTGTGTGTGTGTGTGTGTGTGTCACTGTGTGTGTGTGTGTCACTGTGTGTGTGTGTGTGTGTGTGTGTGTCACTGTGTGTGTGTGTGTGTGCTCGTGTCACACTGTGTGTGTGCTCGTGTCACACTGTGTGTGTGCGCGTGTCACACTGTGTGTGTGCGCGTGTCACACTGTGTGTGTGCGCGTGTCACACTGTGTGTGTGCGCGTGTCACACTGTGTGTGTGCGCGTGTCACACTGTGTGTGTGCGCGTGTCACACTGTGTGTGTGCGCGTGTCACACTGTGTGTGTGCGCGTGTCACACTGTGTGTGTGCGCGTGTCACACTGTGTGTGTGCGCGTGTCACACTGTGTGTGTGCGCGTGTCACACTGTGTGTGTGCGCGTGTCACACTGTGTGTGTGCGCGTGTCACAGTGTGTGTGTGCGCGTGTCACAGTGTGTGTGTGCGCGTGTCACTGTGTGTGTGTGCGCGTGTCACTGTGTGTGTGTGCGCGTGTCACTGTGTGTGTGTGCGCGTGTCACTGTGTGTGCGCGTGTCACTGTGTGTGTGCGTGTCACTGTGTGTGCGTGTCACTGTGTGTGTGCGTGTCACTGTGTGTGTGCGTGTGCGTGTCACTGTGTGTGTGCGTGTGTGTGTCACTGTGTGTGTGTGTGTGTGTGTGTGTGTCACTGTGTGAGTGTGTGTCACTGTGTGAGTGTGTGTCACTGTGTGAGTGTGTGTCACTGTGTGAGTGTGTGTCACTGTGTGTGTGTCACTGTGTGTGTCACTGTGTGTGTCACGGTGTGTGTGTGTGTCACTGTGTGTGTGTGTGTGTGTCACTGTGTGTGTGTCTCACGGTGTGTGTGTCTCACAGTGTGTGTGTGTCTCACAGTGTGTCTCACACTGTAGGGTGGGGACCGGAGCTGCGCATGGGGGGTGGGGGGAGGAGCGGAGAGAGGGGAGGAGCGGAGAGGGGGGGAGGAGCGGAGAGAGAGGGGGGAGCCGAGAAACATACAGGGGTAGTCCACTGCACCCCCTCCTGTCCACTGCACCCCCCCCCCCGTCCAGTGTCGTCCCCCCCCCGTCCACTGTGTCGTCCCCCCCCCCCCCCCCCCCCCGTCGTCCCCCTCCTGTCCACTGTGTCGTCCCCCTCCTGTCCACTGCATTGGTGGCTCAATCTTTGCCTGCACCACCTGTGCTGAAGCAGGGATATCCTGCAAACCTGACCTGTTGGTGGCCTTTGAACACTGGCGTTGGCCACCCCTGTCCTACTGACATGTTATCTTGCTGGTTTGTTTGCACAGAGGAACGTATTTCCCCCAAAGCTTCATACGGCTGTTCACTTCCTGATCACTTCATTTTAATATTGGACAAAGGAGGCTTGTCTCCCTGAAACTCAGGGCACCTAGTTTTTTTTTGGAGCAGCACAATCAAAATATGATGCCTTACTTTTAACACCAATTTAGGTTCACTTTACTTTGTTCCAGTTTTAGACGTACAATTAACACTACAGATATGAGCACAAAGTACAACGCCTGAATAAAAAGGCACACAATCAGTTATTACGGATTTTAGAGGCTGCACCTAGATTGTAAACTCTGGGGCAGGGATTTCCTTTTCAATTGTCGGATTTTGTTTGTTGCACTTCTCATATTATACACTGTCTGCATTGTATGGTCTTCTGTAAAGCGCTGAATGCACGGAATGTGGGTGCAATATGAAAACTAAAAAAAAAAAAAGCAAACATGTTGGTGAAAGATGAAAATGAAGGCGCGCATACTCCAGAATATTTGTGGATGCAAATTTGGGAAATTATCTAGTTTAAATAGGCCTACAGATATAAACCCATGTTTAAAAAAAAAGTCAGTGAGATGACTCAACAGTACCAATTGCTTGAGTTGACATTCTGTTGGGTTCAGTTTTCCATATGGAAATACTGCAGCCAGATTGTTTTTATTCACAGTGGCTGTGTTGGCTTTAATACACTTGAGTTAAACGAATCAAGACTAGCAGGGCGCAAAATAATCTGCCATTGCCCAAAGACTATATACAGCTCAACCCCGTTATAACGCGATCCGTTACAACGCGAATCCGCTTATAACGCGATGCAAGCGTGGCTCCCAATTTTCGTATTTATGAATATACTTTACAACACGATTATTGATATCTTAAATACTTTGTTGTACAATGCATACAATCGTACATTCCTAATGCGATCCGCTTATATCACGATGTGATTCTTTGGACCCCAAGCGCAGCGTTATAAGGGGGTTGAGCTGTAGTTACAGTTTACAGACACCCCTGTCCTGCAAGCTGTTCCATCTATTTCTAGGACCACAGCTCTTCAGCGGTAGATTCAATGCCCCAGGCCCGCAACATGGTCTCTGATCGTTTGCTTCTTCCGGGCTGCTACGTATAACTAATTCATGATGAGATCAGTGTGCGTGTCTGCAGAGGGGAGTCTGTATTCACATGGGCATGGAGGGTAGGTAGAGGCAAGTGTCTAGGCAGCGGAGTATATCAAAAGGGTTAAGGGGTAGATCTCAATTAGACAAAAGAACTGAAGAGACTTGGAATGAAAATATAAAGGTGAAAAGGAGAGTAAAAGGGAAAGCACCGGGAATAAAAGCTATATGGGGCAAATGTGCTTTTGTAAGTCAATCTAATTACCACAAAAAAAAAAAAAAAAAAAACCTCTACATTCGTAATCAAGTGTTAAATGATGTTGGAAGACAAACCGACGTTTCCGGACATTGCCATTTAAAAAATTAAAATTAAAAAAATAAAATAAAAAAAAGAGGACGGGGGGGGGGGGGGTGAGAACACTGCCATGCAGTATTATGAAACCATTACAAAAAGAAAAATAACACCCTAGCCAGCAGTTTAAAATGGCCACGGTGTGCACAAAAAAAAAAAAAAAAAGGAGGGATCATTTAGTCCCGAGTCAAATATTTCCTTGGCAACAGAAAGCTGCACTCATGACTCGGACTTACGATCAGGTTTCCCCCAGCTACAAGAAGGGACTGTAGGCTTGTGATGAACCGAAACCTTGCAGTACGGCTTTGCTTGACTGCTCACTTTAAGCTTTGCTACCCCACAATGGATTTATAGGGCTATGTTTTTGGTTAATTTATACGTAGTAGCATAGTCTTTGTGGCTACATGTGACCCAGTATAAGGTTATATGTCAGAGTAGCAGAGACTATGAAAGTTCAGTTATCAAACTGAAAGAGACTCGAGAAAGGAACTGAACAAATCATAGCATCAACTGCAACAGGGTCTACGTTGTTTTAATCCTTTATACACCAAGACACTGAAATAATAAAACTAGCACAAGCCTTACAAAAAAATAAATCTCCATCACCTCAGACATCAATAAGAATAAACCAATTCTCTCCTATATGTCTCACTGCAACAATACCAGAGATCCTGTCCTGAAGTACCAGTCACTGCTGCACAATTTATTTCCTTTATTTTTAAACAGCACCAGGAAAGATTTCCCGGTATAGGAATTGTCACTTATCACCAGAAGACCATGGTTCCACAGATGGACTCCAAACCAATAGTAAGTTGCTGCCAAGAACCTGTAGTCTGTTATGGTGTTGCAGTCATACAAGCCCACCCGTAGGCCACGTCCATAGTGCAGGATACAGCGCAAGTGAAACAAACACTGACGCTAATGCATATGTGCACAGCGCGTGTGCACACGCACTACGCAATACAGTCAAGTTTTTATTCCAAGCGCGACGTCACGGTGGAGTGCGGAAATCACTGCTCCTTTTCCTAAGCAATTGCAATCTGCCTCAAGAAGCCACAAAACAGACACTTTCATTCACTACCAAGGTACTGAGACATTATTCTGCCTTCTCTCACTCGTCCTCCGGGTCCAAGATTAAAGATCCTAACATACGTAGCTAAACTCTGCATAGCCGCTGCCTGAAACCCAGATCTCAGTACCAAGAACACTCACTGTCACATTTACAGCTCTACATAGCGCGTTTCCAATAAAAGGCCCTGTGAATGCAGATTGGTGCAGTCTGTCCAAAACATTCATGGAAATATAAAATATATTGTTTATAAAACTTTTTATTGTATGTCTTTATTTATATAGCACCATTAATGTACATAGCACTTCACAGTGAATTTTAAATAAATAATAGATCATGGGAATAAGTGCGCCAGACAAAAGTAAAATTTCAGAAGGGAAGTCCCTGCTCCGAAGAGCTTACAATCTAATTTATCAGGAGTTACCTCTCATTTACAATAATGTCCTGGGCACAGCGTTATGATGAGAATACATGGTTATGATAAATTAGCTGAGTTATACATTATAGTTAAAGACATTGCATGCACAGTTAAAGATAATATATTTTATGGACGTGTGTAACAGACCAGATTAAAATGTGAGACAGCTTTAGTTTTGAAAGCACTTAAAATGGTGGTGGCTGAGAGTTCCAGTTTTGGGGTGCACGGTAAGAGGAGCGGCCGGATACTTTGCTGAACATTGGGACCGTGAACAGTCTTTTGGAGTCAGATCTCAGATAAGTGCTGCATATGGTAGGGGTGAGGAGCTTGTTCAGATAGACTGGTAGCTTGTCCAGAAAGTATTTGAAGGCAAGAAAGGAAAGATGAACTTTGCGCCTAGACTCGAGTGATGGCCAATCTAGTTCTCTGAGCATTTCGCAGTGATGTGTTGTAATTACATTGGAGAACAAAACGACATATTGAGTTGTAGAGGGTGTCTAGTTTGCAAAGGTGATTTTAGGGTGCTGTGCAATGTACTATGCCCACATAGTCTATAATTGGCATTAGCATCTGCTATGCGATGCACGTTCTGACCAGCTGGCTTACGGAGGATTTGTTCCTATAAAGTACACCTCGTTTGGCATAAGTTTTGGATGTCAGGGTATTAATATGCAACCAAAATTTTAAAATGGGAGTAAAACCATATGCCCAGATATGTGAAACTAGTAACAGGGGCTAGGAGGGTATTAGAGTTGGTTCTGATCTGAAGCTCCGTCATTGGTAGCTTTAGAAATGTAGCCCTTGTCCCAAATACCATTGCAACAGTCTTGTCAGTGTTTAAAAAACGTTTGTTTTGGGAAATTCAGTTTTCAACTCTCAGAAAATCAGATTGAAGTACATGTCCAAGGTCAGAAGCGCTAGGGCTGTGTGCATACAATTTTGTGTCATCCACATACATGTGCATTGAAGCTCCCTTACAAGCTGTTGGTATATCATTAAGACTTAAAAGAGTAGGGGCCCCAGAATAGAGCCTTGTGGGACACTGCAGGCGATATCCAACGGATTGGACTTGGAGCTGTCTCTCTATATACGAACGTATATGTATTTATATATCTATACAACACCAGTAATCGTACCAAATGCTTTATTGAAATTAACATTAATTGTAGGCCAAAGCTGTAAAATTCCAGGCATTATTGAAATCCCTGCTCTCTGGTCAAAATTCCGGGCATTATTCATTCAGTAATGACCCGGAATTTGGCACCTTGCCAAGTTTATATATTTTTCAGAACCGTATCTGGGAGAGCACGGTTTCATTATGCGCCCACCTCATACTCACTCCCAGTTAGATTGTTTCCTTCCCCTAAACTCAATTTACCGAAAAATTATACAAATTGCCTTTAAATTCCTCTTGAATCCTGATGACCCAATAGACTAAGGACCCACTGCACGACCGCCTTGCGACCCGGCGGCGCGTTCAGAGCGCTATACCGCGATCTGCAGGCAGCGCTCTGAGGCACGGGGCGTGGCCAAAACGGACATGGCCATGACGAGGGGCGGGGCCACGACGCCGGTCAAACAAAAAAAATACACCACACACCTTTTCACCTCTCCCCCTTTCCCCCCCCTCGCCTCTGATTGGCTCCCTGCCACACCACACAGGATCAAACTGGTTGTAGCCCCTGCCGGCTGACGCGTCACAGTGCGCAGTGAGCCTGGGAGCGAAGAGGGATTGGGGACAACCAGGGAGCTGGAATGGGGCTGTTGAGAGGCGCACGCACGGCCGCACTGGGTACCTAGCCTAAGCCAATATACAGATAAGCAAGTTTCATGTAGCTGCTGTGAAATGTTCCTCTTATCTCCAACTTCTACTGGCATCACAGTTAATCTACCAAGGTAGGAAACATGTCATTTATAAACAAACAGATTTTTTTATAACTTATTGAACATCTAGATCAATGACTTTATAATCACTGCATTCTTTCCTCAGACAAAAGCCCATTGTATATTAATGTGATAATTTACTCTTAAATAAAGCTCCCAGCTAAATTCTTCTAAAGACGTCACTCAAGGAGATTGTGTGTGCGACTAAGAAAACCCTCTGGGGTTAAGTACTGCACTTGCTGAGCAACTGGCATCTGTGGAATGCTGCAGTAGGCAAAGAAGAAAACCAATTGTACTACTGAATTTGTTCATGCAAATCTGCAGCCCAAAAGTAGCCTCTGAAACAAAACCTTGCTCAAGTCTGTGTGTAAAAGGGAGTAGCTTATTGGTGAAAGATTGCCAGAGAATCGGGTGTGAATCCCAATGTCAACTCCCCATGGGTCCTTGGGCAAATCACCATTTCACTGTGCCCCAGGCAAGATGAAATGAAACGATAAGCTCTTTGCAGCAGGGACTTTAGCCTGTAAAATACCAGGAATAGCGACTGTTTAATACAAACATATTTTTTTGAGGCACAATGAGACAGTAAGTCCAGGGAGGGCATTGCAAGAAATAACTTTGAGATGTGAAACTACTGCATGAGAGGTTAACGATTTCTTCTAGCACGGCCGTTGCATACAGTCAAACTCATTCTACCAGCCCAATGTGTCCTTGAAATTAAAAGGCAACATTCATACAAGCAGAAACAAGTACAGTGACCTGTTTGATACAACTGGAACCAAAGTATACCTCCCACTTCAGAGATCAGAGCCTCTAAAACTCACTACACCTGTTACATCACAATGGCTATTTGAAATGAGAAATATAACTCATCATTTTGCAGTCTTCACCAGCATATACAAAGACCATTAATCTGCTTACTAACTTCTTTACAAAGCAGCCACTTTAGAAGATTAGGTTGCAAACACACTGAAAATAGGGGGTGTATGTTTTACCCAACACCAACCTTTTTACTTATTGGATAATTACATTTATAATTGACTTACAGATGTAGAAAGCCTTAACATCTTCAGTGCCACGGTCACGACTGAAAGATTCACGCAGGTGGGTCCCATTCAGAAGCATGTCTCCCCCCCCCACGGAACATGCAGACACCACCCCTAGCGCCACAGACTGTTGCCTGTTCGTCAGCAGTGCTGGGTATAGCAAGTCTTACTACATCTGCAAATGATACTTCATTCATGCTAGAGAGATTGCAACCAGGAAAAGGATAGTGTAAATGTGCAAAATTAGGTTTGATTAACTAATGTTATAAGACACCTGCACGTTTAGAATAATTCAAGAGAAGATAGAAGAGATGTCACAAAAAGGGACGCACAACCTATTCTGCTGAATGCAATATGTACATCATGGAGTGGTCAAATCCAAGTGCCAAGAGATAAAGGTTTGATAACCCAATCAGACTTCATTAGAAAGATTGAACCACCAGTGAAAGTTGTACTAAAAAAAATAATGTCCTTTTCTAAAATGTGCATAATATACATTTAGCAACATGGCCAATGAACAGAAATTTATAAATGTTTTTTGTATTTGCTTTGTAATTTAATGGTCACATTTATCTGTGGAATTCCAGTCCACCCAATCCTATCAGGAATGACCAAGTACACAACATTCTAAAACCTTTGGTTACCTTGGAAACATTACACATTTTAAAATACCTCACCACTACTTTCAACATAGGCACCAATCACATTCACCATATAAAACAATGATACTGCCCCTAGATAACCACCCCTTTAAATAAAAAGTCCTCTTTATATAAAAAAGGTGCCCAACAATAGATCAGGGGTAACCAACTCCAGTCCTCAATGGCCACCAACAGGACAGGCTTTCTTGATATCCCTGCTTCAGCACAGCGACAGCCATCTGTGCTGAAGCAGGGATATCCTGAAAATCTGGCCTGTTTGTGGCCCCTGAGGTTTGGTGTTGGACATCACTGCAATAGACCCGCCCGCCTCCTTTGCAATAAAGTAATCAGCTTAATTACATTTGAGTAGTTAAATGAAATGTCCTGTGTGGGGAGAGAGGGGGGCAGGGGAGAGACTTTGTGTGATTAGTTTCCATCAGATAATTAACCTTTACTTCAAGCTATTTGGCTAATTATGGCTTCATAATCACTTTGCACACACACAAAAAGTGAAATTGTCAGCGGCCTGTCAATACCAGGGTTTAGAAATTAACACAACATGCAAAAAATATGACAGAAAATCATGGCGTTACCATGAACTAGAGTTTAGCCCTTCCGCGCAAGTTTGAACATTGAACATGTTTGTTAAAATGACTAAAAATAGTTTAAATACTTCTTAAATTTATGCTTAAAAAGGAGAAGCAAATCACCTACACTTCGTGTCAGTCCCACAAAGAAGGTTTAAGAAGAAACATGAATAGGGTACGTTTTAAAAATACAGCGTTTTCGCTGTTCTGCGCATGCGCTGCCTACGCGCGCAAACGCCTGTTCTGCGCATGCGTGACTCGGAATGAAAGATGGCGGCGGCCTTCTCGGTGCCGTCGTATCAGCGGGGCGCCGAGAAGCGGGGCCCTGCTGTATAGCAAATAGAAAGATCACTTGTGAGCACATTCGCATGTTTCAGCAGACAGGTCTGCAACCCTGCCTTTCGCCAATATCTCTTAAAATACAAAGCTTCCACTGCAGCCAAGGATTTTGGGTAATGACATGCAAATGAGCAGTGTCGCATTTGACTTCTTGTCCATTTAAACATGGACCCCTACAAGCTTATGCCTGCCGCATTACAAAGCTTTTCAGCACAGCCTGGGTTAAAGAAGTGTATATAACCAGTAACCCTACTCAGGCTGCCGTTTCTACCTTTTGAGTATCACTGCAAGATTGGTTATACTAGCTTTGCAAAGTTAAGTTTGAAACCTAGTCTATCATACATTACATAAAGTTTTAGTGGGTAAATATTAAAATGTAAAAATATACAACATCCTTTTCAATTAGAAATGCTAAAACAATCAAGCTTTATCCACCTTTTATTTACATGTGTAACTGCCAGTCAACTTAATTTCAGTCAAAATTGTTTTTTAGGCCAATCTCTGGACTGTAACTAATAAAAGGATAATAGCACATTTAAAAAGCACAAAGAACTCTTACATTGCTTCATTAAAAAGGTAAAATAAGTACTAGAGACTGCATCTTTAAGGTAAGCATATCACTAATTCACTTTGATACAATGTAAAAGAATAGTGTTTAATAGACATTTAAATGAGATTTTAAGGCAATACAGACACCGACCGGTTGGTCACCTGCTGCTGCAGAGAGCTGTGTTTCATGCGGTCTAAACCGGGAGTGCTAAAGCAGAATGGGACGTTTGGCCGCGACAAAAACACTGCCGGGACACTTCGCCGAGGGCCATTTTGCCATGAAATCTGACACTGCGCCCAACGGCCCGCTGTCTGCTGCACACCTGACCCAACAAGCCACACCAGGTCTACCGCTCCAACAAATGCATGTTTAAAACGTCCCGCGCAGGACAGCTACACTTCCTAGCAGGGCCGCTCCAACGTGCCATCTTTAAATGTCCCGCCGGACATTTAAAGATGGAGCATCGTATCGGTCCTGTGCGGGACATTTAAACATGCATTTGTTGGAACGGACGATCGGTGCAGCAGACCTGGCTTGTCGGGCCAGGCTTGCGGCAGAAAGCGGTCGGGCACAGATATCGCAGCCACACGTTCTATACCATAAAACAGCGGCTGGGGCACCAGTGTCCCAGCTATCACATGAGTATCCCTACAAGCAATCAGATGATCACAGCCTCACTGGTGAGGGAAAGGATCAAAGTCCCCCTCTTCCCCTCCACTGATGGCAAGACTGCGTTCAACTCTCCAAAGAATGCGATCTCCCCTAGAAAACAAGCTGAAAGCCCATGGCAACCATGTCGTCACGGGGCCCTTGGAGTGCCAGATCCCAAGTTGAGTTGGTTGTGTCATGGGCAGCCAAAGTGTTAAATTAGAACATGTGTTTTGTCCCGAGAGTCACTGATCATGTTTGATGGAAAAGTGGGTGAGTCGGTCATGTTAGCCAAGTTTGTTTTTTTCTCCCAATGAAAAGTGCAAAACCAAATTATAATGCATCTCTAATCATGGTGCCGCTGCCAAAATGTTGTTTACTGCAATCTTGCCCTTAGGATGAAGTCACATGAATCATGCATACCCTTTCTGCATCACAGGTAAAAGAAGAATACACACATGCTTAGACCAAACAAACGGCAGAGAAAACGGCTTAAGTGAAAAGTCTCACGTTTCATCATATAAAAACACTCAATTAAGAATATTTAATTCCTTTATCAATAAGTCACTCCGTCGGTGGGACTCACCCAGGAAAGGTGGTTTATTTCTGCAATTATCACAATGAACTTCCTCTCCGCTCTGTTTACATTACGTTCATTTGAGGGAGAGAAAAAAATAAAAAAAGTAGCAACTAGTGAGGAATATCCAATGCAATTCTAAATAGCCAACCAGAAAACAATCTTTTGTAAAGAGTTTAACAGTCTAAAGGGATTCGCTAAACAAATCTTATGCGATCAGATTTGTCTGCTTTCACTTTTTGGAAATGTATTAGACTGAATCTTAGTACAGTACCTTCAGTTTGTCAGACAAGTATTTTCTTTACCCTTATTCTCATCCTATGCTCAGAAGGTGGACTCTGCCTGTACAAGCTCTTGATAAACAGAGGAAATCAAATCCCTCCCAAGTATCAGCTCACCAGGTTTACAAACTAAAAATAGTTAAATTAAAAAAAGAAATTAAAAAAAAAAAACACTTCTAGTAGTTTGATGGTTCCTTCCCGACCCCCCCCAACCCAAATCCGTTGCAGATGTAACTCCTTAAACATGTTCCCAGAATAACGTCACTTTGACCAAAAGGAGGATTGCCCCTTTAAAATATGCATATGACTTGCTATTCATGGGTTGGAGTGTGTATGCATGCAGAAGTATTGACCCATGCACATTTTCACGCTGGCACCCGAGCGTAATCAACGACTTTCAAATTAGACTTCATATGTAGTATCGACAAAAACAACTGTAGTGATTACGTTAGAAAAATATATAGACTATAAAGATGATTTACAGAAAAAAAATTGATTAATCTCACTTGCATAAGTATTCAACCCCTTTGCTACTGCAGCCCTAAATCAAATTCTGTGTCTGAAAGGTCACAAAATTAGTGAAATGGTTTCAGCCTGTGTGAGTTGTAGCTTGAAATGTATCTACAAGTTAGTTCGCTTTGATTACACAACAATCCAATGCCATCATGAAGACCAATGAGCTTTTGAAACAAGTCAATGATAAGCGGTAGTGAGGAACAGAGTAGGCGAAGGGTACAAGAAGATTAAATCGGCGCTGATTATCCCCCTCAGCAGTGAAATCCATCATTAAGTGGAAGAAGCATCATACCACCCAGATTAGGTTGCCTGTTTGGGATGTCACGCTGAAGTCAACAATGATCTTGATAGATCTGCAAAGTTCTGTGTCTGAGATGGGAGTCACACAACAAGCTGGTCACTACACAAAGCTGGTTTGTACGAACAGGTGGCAAGAAAAGCCACTACTTAAAAAGGACTTGTCTTAAATCACGTATAGAATTTGCAAAAAAAATAAAAAATATAGATGATACTTGGAACATGTGGAATAAGTGTGGTCAGAAGAGACAAATTTTACTTTTTCAGTATTAATTCCACGGGTTAGGTCTGGCACAAGCCCACCTCCAATCGCCCAGTCAAAGCCATTCCAACTGTCAAGCATGGTAGTGGCAACATCATGTTATGGATATGCTTCTCTTCAGCCGAGACTGGGAAGCTTGACAAGATAGAGGGGAGAATGGATGGTGCAAGGTGTCCTGCTGAAATGTTCATTTCCTCCCCAGTTTCAAATGACCCGAAGCACAAAGCCACACTGGAATGGTTGAACAAGAGAATTAATGTTGTGGAGTGGCCAAGTCAAAAAGACCAAACTTGAATCCAAGCAAACATTTATGGCAAAACCAAGATTGCAGTCCATAGAACCTTCCAAAAATAAATAAATAAACTTGGCAGAACTGGATCAATTTTCCTGCGAAGAACGGGCAACAATTTCACCATCCTACTGTGCAAAGCTAGTAGACCAATCCAAAGACTCAGCAGTTATTGCTGCAATAAGTGCTTCTACAAAGTACCGACTTAAAGGGCTTTACTTATGCAACCAGTTAATTTTGCTAATTTCCTTTGCCGACATTTAACCTACTCAAAGTACAGTGTTTAGTTGAACCACTACAGGTTTGTTCATTAGACCAAAAAAAAACAGTTTGATAAACTGTGCATACATTTGTAATTCAACAAAATGGGACATGATTGGTAGGGGGCCAATACTTGTACGTATGTGCGTACATCAAAACCCCACCGCCCAATTACATCAGCAATTGAGAAATTACAGCAGGAAAAAAAAACAAGTCCTTGGGTGGCTTGGAGGAATACAGCTTTGCTAGCAGTGATAGTAACAGAATTGGGAAAATATCCATGAGTATGCAGAATAAAGCATGTGCTCTACAATTCTTTTGAACATCATTCAGCAGTGGTTTTCCATCTTTAAGAGCTGTAAAGTTTGGGGCGGTTGAATATATCAAGCACTCAGAGGTTGGCCAGACATTTTAGGAGTCAATGTTTTGTTCGGAGTACCCGGGAGGGAGGGGCCAGATCGCCTTTCACAATATAGGAGGGCGGATAGTGATACCCCTTAGAAAACGAGCTTAACACGGCCACTGTCATGAGCTCCTGGAATGTCAGACCACGACGTGACACACCCAAAGGGTTATGGCTACACAGAACACTTTTGCCATCAAAAATTGTGTATCCCATTAGGTCAACATTTGCATCCCTTCAAACGGTCTATCCAAAAAAGTTAATAAAAATGTTAAAAAAAAAAAAAATAAATTTACTTCAGGAGACTCCAATCTAGTTATCCTATCTTACTATATAAATTTGAAATTTGTGGGGTTGTTGGTAGATGTGGTGAATCTGATTGGTCCGTGGGTCTGTCACTCAGCCTCTGGCCACCCTCCCCACGCGGACAAGCAAGGGAGCGCCGTGGGGAAGGGGACCAGAGGGAAGGGGAGGAGCAGCCACGCAGGACGGGTCCGGCGCGTCACCCGCTCGCAGGGGAAGCTGGGGGATGTAGTCCGACGGCGGCGCCGTGACTGCGCACCACTACCTCAATCTCCCTCCCCAGGTAACGGTAGCATTGTGCGCACGCGCAATGAGCTGCGGGTGAGGGAGGGTGATGGAGGGGTGAGGGAGGGTGATGGAGGGGTGATGGAGGGGGGGGGAGCCGCCGGGGAGGTGAGCTGGGGGGGGGTGTGTGGCAGTTGGGTGAGGCCGAGGGGGAAGGTGAGCTGCGAATGAGAAGAGAAGAGTGGCAGTTGGGTGACGTCATAGAGCCACGCAGGCCAATGAGAGGCGTGTGGGGCAGGGATACGGACCAATCTGATTGGCCGGAGGCTGAGTGACAAACCCACGGACCAATCAGATTCACCACATCTACCAACAACCCCACAAATTTCAAATGTATATATACACAAACACACATGAAGCTGGGGGTCTCTGGAGCTTAACACCTATCATGTCAGCTCTGGGGACCCCGTGCTTCCAGAGATACTAACCTACAAAGTAGATGCCAGTAGCTGCTCTAGCTGAGCAAGCAGGGCTTTAAGGTTTAAAGCTCCCGTGTCACATTGGCCAATAGGAAGCAGCACCGATGAAGTCACAGCTTCCTATTGGCCCACAGGACACAAAATCTTTGGACAGTGGACATATTGTGAACCCTGGTAGCCGAGAGCGGCTACCGGGCACCTACTTCAAAAAGTAAGCATCTCCGGAAGCTGGGGGTCTCCGGTGAAACAGGGTTCAGCTCTGGAGACCCCCTGCTTAAAATGCTACGTAAAAGAATAAAACAAGTTGCAAAAAAAAAAAAAAAAAAAAAAAAAAAAAAAAACACACACACGGGCATGGATTGCTGCTTTAACATCTTAAATTAAAAAATAAAAAAACATTAAACAAGGAAGTGTCACATGACACGCCTTTACATGCACGTTGCAAATAGGATCTGGTGAGTGAGAGAGTGAGAGAGAGAGAGTGAGAGAGAGTGAGAGAGAGAGAGTGAGAGAGAGTGAGAGAGAGAGAGTGAGAGAGAGTGAGAGAGAGAGAGTGAGAGAGAGAGAGTGAGAGAGAGAGAGTGAGAGAGAGTGAGAGAGAGAGAGTGAGAGAGAGTGAGAGTGAGAGAGAGTGAGAGAGAGAGAGAGTGAGAGAGAGTGAGAGAGAGTGAGAGAGAGTGAGAGAGAGTGTGAGAGAGAGTGTGAGAGAGAGTGTGAGAGAGAGTGTGAGAGAGAGTGTGAGAGAGAGTGTGAGAGAGAGTGTGAGAGAGAGTGTGAGAGAGAGTGTGAGAGAGAGTGTGAGAGAGAGAGTGAGAGAGAGAGTGAGAGAGAGTGTGTCAAGCCGACGCTTCAAAACCAATAGTTTTTAAAGCGCCATCCTAGGACTACAGTTATCCAATAGCAGTGGCATATTCAATAGCTAAAATGCAAGTTACTGACCACTTTATTTATAAAAATGTTTTACCAGGAAGTAATACATTGTGAGTTACCTCTCGTTTTCAAGTATGTCCTGGCCATACGCAAGTATTTTTAAAAATCAATCATAAATACAGCCAGATTGTGGATCCACACTTTCCCTTATTTTTTAAAACGGTCCACAGAGCGTGAGAGGGGAAGAGAACCATGAACAAACAAATAAAAATATATAAATAACTCCATGCCCATAGCTACTCTTCCACTCAAAAATAAGTGAAAGACTCAAGCACCTTTAAGTAAAAATTCCAAAGGAAGGCAATTACAGATGTGTGTGACTGCCCCATTCTCTGCACTTCTGTCTCATGCGAGTGCCTCCGAGTAGCCTAAATGGTACACCAAGGGTAATTTAATTAGTGAGGGGGAAGGAGGCAAGGCACTAAAGACTTCCACAAAGGGCCCTTGTACATTGTCACTGCAGCAGCTTTATTCGTGGGTTGCTTCTTCAATCAAATCAGCAATTTAAAAGCTAAAAACAGGGGGTACGCAAAGTGTGGGTCCCCAATAACTCTAGTGGCGGTCCCAGCTAAATATTTTTAAAACCAGCCCGGTTTTGAATTCTGGGCCTCTACAAATAAAGTGATCTTTAGATTTAGGTCCAGTGTTATTCATCTAGACACGGAATATAGAATTAAACATGTAGAGATGAACAAAGCACATTGCAAGGATAAAGACCCATAAAAAGTAGTTCACAACAAGGCGGCTGAGAAGACACCCTTTAAAAAGCATTTCACGCTACACTTTTTTTAACCCACATTTAAAAAGAATGTTTTAACCAGGATGGGAGGCAGGGTTGGGCGATATCAAAATGTTCGCCACGATAACAATATTAAGAAATGTATCATAACTATAACACGATAAATTTGTTAAATTAAGCCTGAAAATTTTCTAGTACATCCAAAGTGTTCTCAAAATACATACATGCGCTATAATTTACTAGAACAAAGACCTTCATTCCCAAACCCTTTCCATGTCTGCACCTCACCTACATTGCTCCCATCCCCATCATCCCATCACTCACCTACACTGCTCCCATACCCCTCATCCCATCACTCACCTACACTGCTCCCATCCCCCTCATCCCATCACTCACCTACACTGCTCCCATCCCCCTCATCCCATCACTCACCTACACTGCTCCCATCCCCCTCATCCCATCACTCACCTACACTGCTCCCATCCCCCTCATCCCATCACTCACCTACACTGCTCCCATCCCCCTCATCCCATCACTCACCTACACTGCTCCCATCCCCCTCATCCCATCACTCACCTACACTGCTCCCATACCCCTCATCCCATCACTCACCTACACTGCTCCCATCCCCCTCATCCCATCACTCACCTACACTGCTCCCATACCCCTCATCCCATCACTCACCTACACTGCTCCCATCCCCCTCATCCCATCACTCACCTACACTGCTCCCATCTCCCCAACATCCCCCTCATCCCATTATGATGGCTGCAGTTTAGGTGAGAAAGGGTGAAATGCAGGCATGGAAGGGGGGGGGGCGCGCATTGGGGAGAGGAAGAGGTTAAGGGTTCCAGGGAAGGGTGGATAGGAAGGATTTAAGAGCCCCAGACAGGAGTGGGGAAGGGTCCAGTGGTGAGGGAGGAGAGATTAATGGTGCCAAGGGGGAGAGAGGAAGAGGTTGTGTCCCAGAGGGAGGGTGGGGAACGGGTTAAGTTTCCCATCGAGGAGAGTTAACAAAAAGAAAGCATGGAGTTCCTACCTTTCACGGCTACCCCTGTTCTCACATGCTCTCCCCATGCTGCCCAAAGCATGGAGACTGGGGGGGGGGGGAGACTGGAGAGAGGGGTAAAGAGATAGCACAGCAGCCGCTTCAAAGTTGCACCTGCATCCCGAAATATCGTGATAACAGGTAATCTCCCATGTCGGTACACCAGGAGATTGTGTCTTCATGATATTTCGACATGCTGCCCAGCCCTAATAGGAAGGAGGGGTCCCCAGAAATGTAAAACTATTGCACTGGGGATCCCTTGGCTCCAGAGATATTAAACATCGCAGACTGTTTGGTTTTCACTGGAGGGGACAGGAAAGCACAACAGCAGGTAAATCTCATGTGTTACACAAGGCAATAGGAAGCCCCAACGTCACATGGGGCGACTTTGGCGATTTAAATACTAGGAAGTATAGGTGCAACTTTTACTAGTATATTTCTCAGGAACAAGGGACTACCCCTGAACTGAAAACACTCCAGCTCTGAAGACCCGCTGGCTTACATCATGATAAAGTTAAGGGGGGGGAGCTGCTGCTTAAAGATAGCAAAACATTGTGCTTAAAAAAAAAAAAACATTGTGCTTAAAAAAAAAATAAAGTCTGCACGCCAGTTTTTAGGTACAACTTTAGAATATGGCGTTTACATAAAAAAAAAAAGTTAGCTACGCGCTGGTTGGTTACTGATGTAAGTTGACAGGAGTTCCACCTTGGAATGCAGAATTACAAGTTCAACTACAGAATGTGTAATTTAAACAAAACAATTTGGGCAAATGTTCTTGAACCAGTAAAAGTTAACAGGGTGGGGGGGGCTTACTTAAGAAACACCCAGTAATGTAAACCAACCCCAATTTATCCAATTCATCTATTAACAGGGGGGGGGGGAGAAGAGAAGGGGGCAGGCGTCGCATTATTCCCCATAGCATTTAAATTAAATACTGGGGAGCGAGCGAGGCCTACACCATCCCTTAACTGGTCTCCGGCGGCTTCCAGCGACGCGTCACCATGGTAGCGCGTTGTCAAATGACGCAGCGGGGTCATGGGACACGAGTTGAAATCCTGAGCAGCGCAGCAGCTAGGGAAAGGAAAGGACGGCAAAAACAGGAACCAGAGTTGTTTGCCGAAGGACCAGATCAGCAGCACAGGCATTGAACAGGCGTGATCCTCACACGGGACACTGTTGCTGTGTCAACGCGACGACACCCGATGGTGACGTCAGGCAACGCCGAACACCAGGTGAAAAAGTGGGGGGCATGTAGGCTGAAAAGTTTGCGCACCCCTGCTTTACGGTATCGTTTGGGCCTCATCCATGCTCTGTTTAAACAGATGTTCCTATAGGTCCAGGACACCAGAGCAAATAACAGACCAATAAGAATTTTGGCAGGATTGATTAGTTATAAAAGTATTTTTAGATTGCAAGCTCCTTTGGGCAGGAGCTTCCTTCCCGTTTCTTAGCCTTCATTTATATGCACTGTGCGTGTTGTACAAGGTTGTCATTTCCATTGTACTACGCTGAGACTGTTGGAGCCATACAAATAAGGAGAAAAATAAATCAATCAACAGAACCATGTAACAGCAGGAAAAGGGTCCATGCAAAAACAGATAGGAAGCAAAAAGTGATTTGCATGTTTATGTAGAAAAAGGTTTACACTTTACAGATATTACCTTTCAGGACATACATGAAACCGAGAGGTAATGCAATGTATTCCTTTCTGGTAAAACATTTTATAAATAAGCATGTTCAAAAGATGGTGGAAACAGGTCTCCTCATAAATGCCTCTTCACACCCTCTCTCTCTGCCTCTGATGATAAAAGTTCTGTTGGCGGTTTAAGGTCTTTATCCCAACACTCCGCCACCATAAGGGACATTCCCACTTTGGGCCACAGTAAACTAATAGCACTTTAATAGGTTAAGTGATTGCCACATGTTAAATAGAAACGTATTATAGGATTTACAGAAACTTTAATCTCATTCATAAGGATATTTGTCAACTTTAGAATTTTCAGCTACATTGTCAAGAGTGGCATTTATCTGTTAATTACAATGCCATTATTAAAAACAGAAGAGCTGAATAATAAAGATTTTCACAGAACATAGATAAAATGAAATAGCAATTCAAATGACAAATAAGCAAAAGATTAATGACATGGGTGATTGAATCCAAGGACACAAATTACACTGGAAAGTACAGTAGTCTACTTTCTTTGCCAGCCCCTTTTAAACCTGTAGCTGCTTGGACAGAGATGCGAGTAATTTAATGTACATACATTCAAATGTAGTATTTGGGGCGGGGTCTGGAGCCAGACCAAGAAGGCCACATTAAACTGAAGCTCCTCGAGTTGAGAACTACAATCCGCAGCAATCCTAACTCATATCCAGACACAAAATTGTATAAACATTTTATAGCATATGAAACAAGGATCATTTTGAACCTAAAATCTTTACATTTGGACATTAAATTGATTAAAAGAAAATAGTGCCTCTAGGCCTAGTCAGCGGGGCCACGCTTCTTGAGACCAGAGTGCAGAGGCTCATCAACGATTTTGGGGTGTCCAGCCCCCTATCCCCTGCTAAGATCATCCAAACAGGTTGCCAGAGAAGAGGCGAATATAAAAAGGGAAAAAAAAAAAAACTAAATAAATGAAAAGCGTAAGTTACCAATTACCCAAAAACACAAACTTTCCCCTCTCCCAGAAAGGCCATAAGAGACTTTCAGAAAGGCCATACATATACAAACATCTCTCAAGTCTACCTCCCTGAACTGGAGCTATTCAAATAAATGCAGATGGCTGGCATAAGATATAAAATGGCTGCCGAGCAGGAGGCCCACCGATCTTTAAGAGCAGCAAATTACAGCAGCCGAGGTGCCATTGGAGCAGTGAGATTACTCCCCTACTCCCGAGGAATTTATCTCAAGGTGGTCGACTTCCCTGCTTCCCGCTGAAACAGAAGCCGAATTACAATTAGATATATGTCACAGGGCGTTGTGACCGAAGATGCAACCTGAGGATCCGCCAAGGGACAATGATGCAGTTCCATTATTTTAAAACCAAAGAGGAACTGTGCCAAAATTACAAGAAACCCCCCATCCAATACATTTGAGGGAATTAATCGGCAAATCTTTCAGGACTTATCGCCTACTACGCTAAGTAGGCGAAGGTAGTTACAACCGATCACCAAACTTGAGGGCAAAAATGTGTCAGATATAGATGGCCGTTTACCTTCAGCCTGATGGTCCTAAAAAATGGAAAGGCCTTCTCCATGAAATACCTGGAGGACAGCAAAGAATTAATAGAGAAAAAAAAATAGGAATAAAAATCGGACTTCACTCATCAGCATGAAGCAGTCGCCTCACCTGAGCAGTCCTGGTCTGAAGTGAGGAACTCGGCACGAGAGAACAAAGAAAAGGCGGCCAACTAAGAGACTTAACAATTTAGGGGGACAACCTCATACCAGAATCATTTATTTAGTTTTAAAGGAACTGTCTGATGTTATGTGCAACATAGACCCTATAGGCTTAGTTTATATATCACGTTAAATACACTCAGGTTAACAGTTACTGTTATAACCATATTTAGGAAGGGTTACATTGTTAGAGGATTAAAATATTCTAGGGGAGAATCCTCTATGTCAAACAGCATGAGCATAGTTACCAAATGGAGGGGTGTAGGTCATCTTCCCGCAAGACACTGAGGTTTCCCCGAGACCTGTATTGAGTATTTTATCATACGTCTTAGACCGACATATTTAGGGTCTAGTTTCATAATTGAAAGTTGAATGTCAAAGACAATTTGAGTCAGAAATATGCGGTTTTATTAATACAAGTCATTGAAAATGTTTTGCCGAGGTGCAGCCCCAGTCGTTCACATGTTTCCTGTGGGACCTTGCATACTTTTTTCACGCAAGTCACTGGTTCCTTTTTTTTCTTGGGACCAGTAGATTCTTCCCACCCAAGGGCAGAGGAGTCGGTCATGTTCGACCATACACGGCTCGTTCCAGTGTTTATTTTCACCCCTCCCTACCCGTAAGTTACTTCTCCCCACGCCCTCCTGGTCCAACTGGAAGGTCGGAGTTCTCCGAAGACTGTTGCAACATCTCTGTAGGTTTGGGACTCTCCTGTGAGGTCCACACCATGTTGCAGAGTCGGTAGTCCAAAGATACTGTATGTTAAGATGTTTGTAAACATTATCTCATAATGTGAAGGGCCTTAACAGCCAAGCAAAGAGAGACGGTTAGCTTCAACAGATTACAAAAAAAAATTTTAATGGAAAAAAGGCAGACATTACAAAGAACATTTTCAGCAAAGGTAGCTTTCCTAAGTTTTTTTGACAAACTGTTTAGACAATGCTTCCTTTCCTCTGAAGCTGTCAAAAAAAGAGAGGTGTGGCGATTTTATTCCACAACAGGTTCCCATTCGTAGTGGAGCAGACCAAAAAAAGAAGATGGTAGATTTTTGATCCTAATCGGAACTATACATGGCCGGTACTTAACTATTGGTAATATATATGCACCATGTGAGTACGATAACATCGTTTTTCAATACATTAAATAAGGTGGCCAGAGGCTACACAATCCTAGTGGGTGATATCAACAAAGCATGGATCCTGACCTAGACAAATCTAAGGCTGCAGTCCCAGTGCGTTCTATAGCACGTGGGGCTGGCGGGTGGGGCGGCGCGTGCAAAGCGCTTCACCGCAGATCGCGGTCCTGGGAGAGAGGGAGAGATTGCGACGGGAGGGGGCGTGGCCATGACATCACGCAGCTGGTTCGCCCTCATTGACTGAACTGCAGGCGGGGGCGTGGCCACGTCCCTGTCACAAGTTCCACATACAAAAAAATTGTATGTGTAAAAACGTGCAGTACAGCGCGGCTGCTAAATGCGCGCTGACGCATGTACTGGGCCCAGGCTGATTGGGGGCGGTGCTTGTGCGCACAGTAGAACGCACTGGGACCGCAGCCCAAGGCTGAGCTCAGGCAGAAGGCGATGCGACGTGTGAGCGCACGTCCATCGCAAATTTGGGTTGTGCGGTGGGAGTTTTCAAACTGAAAACTCCACCGGCGGCAAAGTTCAGCGTTGTTGCTGCGACATTTTTCCGGCACAACCCAAATTGAAATTTGGGGCTACAGTCGCGTGACGCGAGCTGGTTCAGCCAATAAAAGCAAACCAACTCCGTGACGCGTTCGTTACACGCCACGATCTGCCTCCTGCAGTTTGAGCACAGATCGCTGGGCTGCAGGAGCAAGCGGCGGGGTCGCAAACGCTAGCAAGTAGGCTTAGCGCCCTGTCTGAGCGAGCCCTAAGACATTAAGCAGCAACAGAAAGAGGCACGAACTCACGTATCAAAGGGTTGCAGGATAATCAACTGACTGACATCTGGAGAGAATTACAGACAGAAAAAGGATATACATTTTACCCACACCCACACTCCAGCAGAATAGATTACTTCTTTGTATCACAGAGACTGGTCCCAAAGATCTCCTCCACGAGGATCCATGATATTTTATGGTCAGATCACGCACCAATACAGTTACAGTGCGCCTAAATTAATCTAGACAGGCCAGGAGCAAAATGGAAACTAGATTAATCAATTCTAAAAATCCCAGAGGTGTTCCAGAAGGTCAACACAGATGGACCAATTTTTCAGAACCAATCTAGGTAGTGTGGACTCCCACATGACCCTACGGGAAGCCCATAAGGCCACACTCAGAGGCACCCTTATCAGCATTGCTGCAAAGTGGAAAAACGAGAAGAAAAAAAAGAGTCAATATTGCTGAAACTACAAGCAAGATTAAAAGAGCTTTCTGCCTTACCCAGGTGTAATAATAGTCCCGACACCCTAAAAAGAGTTGAAAGAGAGATAAATATGCTATTGACCTCCCAGGCTGAGAATTCCATGAGCTAGTCTAAGAGGAAGTTTTTTGAAAAAGCAAACAAGCCATAGCAATTACCCTATTGGCTAATAAAACTAAAAATAAAACAGGCAAATTCTAATATACAGGCAATTCGGTTAAAATCCTTTAATATGATCTCCATACCTAAATTGATATTTCTCATCTCTTCTACTATGAAAATCTGTATAATAGGGAGATGGTCACACAATGTAAATGTCAGGCTCTGAGAGACTGTCGGTCTCAGATCTTCCTAGGTCAGGTGTGTGCAACCTATTTTTCAATGTAGCCACAGGTGTGGCGAATTAGAAGTGAAAATAGCCACACCATGTACAAATTGAGGTATTATGTTGCACATGCGAACATTTTAAACACACACAGTTTGAACAAGTTTATAAATTCTCAGAGCCGTTCTATAGTGTGTGCGCCCGTGCGAACGCGCATGCACGTGACGCATGCTTCTTGTGTGTATGCTGTGAGCGAGTGAGGTACTGTGTGTGTGTGTTATAAATACGTTTGAAATAAATAAAGAAATGCTTTAATAAATTATTTATTAACATTGTGTGTACACACACACACACACACACACACGGTGGTAGTGGCGTAAAATCTTTATTTTCCTCATCTTCCCCCGGCGTACGGTTCCACGCTCCCTGCCGTGCGCGGCACCATTATAGAAAGGCTGACTAACCTCAGCCAACTATAACTGCCACGCGCGCGCACGGCACAGCAAGCGCACGGCAAGCGCACGGCACAGCGCGCGCACGCCCTCAGACCACAACCTCCCTCATCCTCTCACCCCCCTTTACGCCACCACTACCCTCCTCCTCATCATCATCATCATCTCCTCAGCCCCTCATCATCACCATCTCATTTAACCCCCCCCTCATCACATCTCATTTAACCCCCCCTCATCACCATCTCATTTAACCCCCCCCTCATCACCATCTCATTTAACCCCCCCCTCATCACCATCTCATTTAACCCCCCCCCTCATCACCATCTCATTTAACCCCCCCCCCTCATCACCATCTCATTTAACCCCCCCCCTCATCACCATCTCATTTAACTCCCCCTCATCATCTTCCCCAGCACCCTTGATCTCCCCCATCATCAAGCACCCCCTCTCCCCCCCCAGTGGTGGGATTCAAATTTTTTAGTAAAAGATTATCTCCCACCAGGGGGGGGGGGGAAGGGAGACGGGGGAGATGTTTAATGTTTATGTATTATATTTATTGTTTTTAAAAATGTTTTTATTCAGTTGAACAGGACTGCATGTGTGGGGGGGGGGAGGGGGGTAAAGACCAGAGCCCCCCTCACATCACTCCCAGCCACCCCCCCACATCTCACCCAGCCCCCCTTCCCCCCCACATCTCATCCAGCCCCCCTCACATCTCACCCAGCCCCCCTCCCATCTCTCACATCCCTCTCCCATCTCACCCAGCCCCCTCCCATCTCTCACATCCCTCTCCCCTCAAATCTCTCCCTGACCCCCTCATATCTCTCCCAGTCCTCCCATCCATGCCTACCTTGTCCGGTAGTAGAATCTCTTGAGTCAGACCAGGCGCAGCACGGAGAGAGGAGCCGTAAGGTAGCAGCAGACAGGAAGTTCCGGGTCAGGCTGCTAGATGGCGCACCTCCCCTGCAGTCCTGCTCTGGGAAGTAATTATGTTACCGGCTCATACTTTCAGCCCGGTGCCACATACCATCTCCGCGCAGCTTACCATCTTCCACCGCTGCATATCATCTCCCCCTGCCGCCTGATAGAAAAGTTAGAAATCCCCCCCCCCCCCTCAGGGAGTCCCGGCGGCCCTGTTCGCCACAGTTTAACTGCCAATTCGCCACAAGTGGCGAATGGCGACAGAGTTGCCCACCCTGGTCCTAGGTTGAGGAGAGAGAAGGGCTACAAAAGGATTTCCCATTAGAAGAATTAACAAGTAATTAAGGAACTAAAACCATCCAAAGCACCAGGCCCTGATGGATTCTATAATTCAGGAGAGTGCAAACTTTTTTTCCTGCTCCGCCCCAGTGTAGCTTGCCTCGTTAAGGCGCGCCCCCTTCCCCCACCTTAGGCTGCGCTTATAGTGCCGGCGACGCGAATTCGCCTGAAAACAAAAGCATTGCCGCCGTCGCGTGCACTGACAAGCGACATCGCCAAAACCCGCTACTGGCAAAATTTGATTTTTCAAGGGCCGTCACGTGACGGCCCTTTAACAAATCAAATTGCGGGAATCCCGCGATGCCGCCGACCGGCGAAACATAACTTTCGTCGGTGGCGATGGCGACGGGTGACGTCACCAATCGTGTAGCCGTCGCCATCGGCGGCACTATAGGCACGGCCTTACATCCGCATCAAATGCCGCTGCAGGGTTATGTGACGTCATGTCACATGACCCGCGGTGTCATTTGACGCCACTTGCCATGGCGATGCGTCACACAGACGGCTGAAACAAAGTGGAGTGTTGCAGAGGCCTCACGCAATCACCCGGCATTAAATGCGCCCCCTCCCCAGAAGAATCTCTTGCCGTCGTCGTCCCCCATTCCCGGAGCAAATGGCAGATGCTTCAAGCATCCATCTCATTAATCTACCAACAATATAAAAATCCAACGAACTGCAAAAGCTATAGACCAATCTTGTTAATAAACTGATATCAAAATGTACTCTAAAATGCTGGCTAGCAGACTACACCATATCCTGCCTAGACTTTTTCATCCTGACCAAGTGGGATTTATTAAGGGCAGGCAGGCTGCGGACAACACCAGACGGATTATTGATCCGATCGAGATCGACAATACAAAAAATATCCAAGTTATGGTGCCGAGTCTAGATGCTGAAAAAGCTTGACAGGATCGATAGCGCCAATCATCGCATTGAAGTAGGGCCAATCGGTTTTGGGGGTAGAATATTAAAAGCAATCAAGGCACTGTATTCCACACCAGAGGCAAGAGTAACACATCGGGGCTTTCAAACCAAATATTTTCCAAATTAAGAATGGCACTAGACAGGGCTGCCCACTTTCGCCCATGCTATTCGCATGAAGCATGGAGCCACTAGCAGCCTAAATTTGGAAGAATCCAGACAAAACAGGAATCCAAATTAAAGATCAGAAACATAAGGTGGCTTTATATGCGGATGATATCTTAACGCTATCAAAACACCTCACCTCTCTGCCCAACCTTTTCAGTCTTCTGGCGAAATTCAATAACATATCCAGATTCAAAATTGATAGACAATTTTAATTTTAAATGGCAGCCCCGTGCCCTTGAATATTTTGGAGTTCAAATTACAAATAACTATAAAACCCTGTACAGTAGAGAGAAAACTATCCCAAATTACGCTGAACCCCAGAGGGGACATTCAAACTTGGTTCAAATATAATCTCGTGGATAGGTAAAATCTATGGGGTTCAAATTAATCCACTTCCCTGCATCCTGTACCTATTCAAAACTCTCCCAGTACCAGTAGTGGGGAAGGACATACTTTCGTTACAATCATTTATAACAAATTTCATCAGTAATCATAAAAGACCAAGAGGGAGGAGGGAGATCCTACAGAGACCAACATTAGCAGGGGGACAAGCGGTACCTTGCTTGTTAGCATTCTACAAAGCAGACCAATGTCAAATTGCACAGTGGCTTGGCAACCATGCACGTAGATGTTGGGTGGCAATCGAGAGGAATATGTGATCTTTTTGGCAGTGGCTAAGAGCTTGATTTGCACGACGTTAAAGAACGCATATATAAAAAGTTGTTAATGAGATGGTACCTCACCCCCACTAAAATTATCAAAATTTATTCTGGGTTACTCACCATTGTGTCCTGCTACATATGCTGTGGTCTTGCCCTCGAGTTGTGCCCCCGTGGGAGCAGATTGGAGATTGGCTAGAGGATATTGGGCCTCACCATTACCATGGACTCGTGGCTCTTCCTATTGAACAGACCAACGCAGTGTTTAGCCAGAGTCAAAAATAAAATTAGCTGCTCAGTTTGCAACAGCAACGAGATGCGAGATCGCAGCATTATGGAAGCAAAATGAAATTTAATCTATTACTGCAATTCGAAACAGAATTTGGTTTGTCTGCCAGATGGAAAAACTAACCAGTTTAGTTAATGACACGGGCGCTAAATTTATATAAAAAATAAAAAATAAAAAAAGTTTGGCTACCTTGGCTGGCCCAAACAGATATTCCAGGGGTGAACGGTGTCACAGTTATGCTTTGATAGAAAGATGCGTTCTCCTCTGACTGAGGGAATCAGTTTAAAAAGACAAGATTAGGGGTAAAAAACGACCATAGTGACGATAATAGGTGATTGAGACCGCACAGGAGATGATAAAGCACAAGATGGCTGCAAGGAGATGACAAAAGATCAAAGACATGGACCAAAACAATAAAAGAACTTCCATGCCACCCCCCCAATTAGGATCATTGGATATTGTTTGCGGATTTAAAAAAAATAAAAATAAAAGAGAGATGAGATGTAATGTTATCTGGATATCTTGTGTAAACCCAATAAAAAATACTTTACACAACACACACAAAAAAAAAAAAAAATATGAAGATAAGCATAGTATTTTGCTTATGTCATCCCTGAGTGAATAAGGAAATAGAACGTGGTTTCAGTTGTACACAGCAATAAACTCAGTTTCCTCAGACAATATTCGCAGCCATAACCTGATATTGTGCAGTGGTTTAACCATTCAGGAATTTATTAACAGTCCAACTTAGACAGCGAGAGAATGAAATCAAATATTGATTTCATAAAGAGAAAAAGTCGTGGGCACATGCACACCAATAGCCAACAATTTAATGTGAAGCATAACTTACCATTTATTAAAAAAAAAAAAAACACACACACTTTAAAAAGTAACATTAAGCATCGACAAATCCCAAACTATGCATGCTTGTACTAATAACACTTACTGTACACTGTTTATGCTTCACTGCCATTGTACTGGAATACAGAATTAAGGCAGTCGGCTCTGCATAATGCACATAATCCCGACACCCACACACAATCCCTGGAAACAAATAACCTTCGGATCAAACTCTCCAGCCGGCCCCAACACTGCACAAGAAACCTTTAGGCTAAATTACATGTCAGAAGTTGAGACAGTAAGCATAGACACCTTAAAGCTCAGCGGCCTAAACGCCAAGAGGAAAATGCCACAAAGAACCACCAAGGATCTGTCAATACCAAAAATTGGATTACTCCATTTCAAAGTGCCACGTTCCATTACAGATCAGTAGTCATTCCCTTTGTAAGGAAGGTTTCAGCTTCATAGCACTGAAGCAGACGGTGCAACACACCCTCCCCCACCCTTCAAAAAATGATTATTCTGTACCAAGCAGTGTCAAGTAGGGCTACTCATTTTATTAAAAAAGGATTCAGAACCCGCGTTAGGCCTAACATTCCCCATAGCAGATTCAAGCAGCACATTATGTACACGGCAAGAGAAACCCCCTATGTGGAAATTAAATTCCCTGTTAATACTTTACTTGAAATGTTGTGTTAATCTTTAGCAGGGCTTGCCAGGCGCAGACTACCCACAAACGAGATTAAATGGAGGCCTAGGATCCATTAACCATCTTTGAGACTCTTTGCCAGCGACGGCACCGCCACATCCAACAAAAAATCGCAGAAGATTGTTCATTTAAAAACAAGGAGATGGTGTATTATACTGTATAGCTTTGGGGATTGTAGGTGTTCAAGAGGCGCAAGAAAACTATGTCACTTCTAAGATGAAACAATACCAGGCGTCCTCATCCAGATCTGTACTTATTCGTACCAGTACCCCCACATTGCTCCGCCACCCTTTTATAAAAGGGGCTGGCACCCCGTGTTACGAGGAAGCTGCATGTGTGCCCGCTTACTGACATCCATTCACTACAAAGCAACGCATTGGGAACCTCAAGGGTGGCAATTCCACATTTTTAGCCCCCCAACTACATTTAAATTAAATGCAGATTACCCTACAAGACTACAAATACACAAGAGTGGAACAGCTCTATGTTTACAGTGCAGAGAACTTTTACATTCGTTTTTGCAGATTTGAAGGGGTGGGGGGTGTCAAGCACACCAAGGCCTTAACATGTCAACTTATTTATTTTTTTAATGTCATTATGCCATTGACACACACGAAAAAACTAATTATTAATATCTCACAAAAAGACGGGGGGGGGGGGGAAATGAAGGTCCTGTTTCTAAAAAAAAGTGGCATTCAATGCATCAACCCCCACCGGATCAAAGCAATGTGACTGATTTCAAGTGCTTTGAAGTTCCTGCAGCGCCCATGTGACTCGGGAGTGGTTATATACGGATCAGAGATCGCGGATTTGGGGACAGTGAGGGGGGGGGATATAAAGACATCATATTCCCACGCATTAAAGTCCAGCGCAGACACAAGCCCGGGGAAGGTCCCAGCCAACCCTGATACCATAGCGCAGGCCTGCACAACTCCAGGGGCCGCAAACAGGCCAGGTTTTCAGGATAGCCCTACTTCAGCTCAGCTGGCTCACTCATACTGCGCCAGTAATTGAGCCAGCTGCGCTGAAGTAGGGATATGTTGAAAACCTGACCCGTTTGCAGCCCTTGAGGACTGGATTTGTGCAGGCCTGCCATAGTGTAATGTGGAAATAGGATGAGCACCCACATTAAGTATGGCTCATTCTGCGATTACGGGGGGAGACGCAAAAACTAGGAGCCTGGAGGCACAGCTCTGGATAAAGCAGCGACTCTGGCAATGCACCAATGGGACTTCCATACTAGACTGGGTTACATGAAAAAGGGCGAAGTACTCCACATACCCAGGAGTTACCCCCTTCTCACCCACCAGGGCCTGCAACTCACGAGTCTCCTTTGTATGTATTGATACAGCGCCACCCATGTACAGCGCTTTCCCAGCAGCAACACGTGACATAACAGGGGCAGCAGCAGCAGCACCATGAAATCCCTTTTATCAGGGAACATATCTGGGGCGGTGTGTGTGGTGTGTGTGTGTGTGTGTGTGTGTGTGTGTGTGTGTGTGTGTGTGTGTGTGTGTGTGTGTGTGTGTGTGTGTGTGTGTGTGTGTGTGTGTGTGTGTGTGTGTGTGTGGTGTGTGTGTGTAGCAGAGTTAACATATGAAGCAGACACTTCCAACACAAGACAAAGCGGGAAACTTACTCGGGTTTGCGCACAAGAGGAAGCACACACAGCACACACCCTCGGGTAACATGAAGTTGCTCGGTAAGTGCTAAGGTTTGGATAGAGAGTCCGAGGTGACACTCACCCGAGGGCTGGGCGCTGCTCCTCCCCGCCTCCTCCCGGTTGGGCCTCGTGTTCCCCGGCCTCATCCTCCTCGCTGTCGCTCTCCCCCCCGGAGCTGCTCTCCGTTGCATCCGAGTCAAACCCCCCCTGTGCCGCCCGCAGCCTGGCCGTGCAGCTGCCCGCCAACCTGTCCAGCTCGGAGTAGTGAGGGGGGGAGCCCGGCAGCTCGGCCACCCCCCGCTCGGACAGCAGCTCCACCAGCCCGGACAGCTGCTGCCGGACGTGCCGCTCCACTTGCTTGGCTTGAACCACTTGCAAACGCCGGCAGAGCCGCCGGGCCCGGGCACCCAGCTCCTGCTGCCGGCTTAACATGCGAGCCGCCCGTGCCGGGCACAGGACCGGGGTTTCAGGCTTCAGATCCCCCTGTACCGGAGCCACCGGCTGCTGCTGATCCCCCTGTACCGGAGACGCCGGCTGCTGCTGATCTCCATGCACCGGGGGCCCAGGTAGCTGCTGCTGATCTCCCTGTACCGGGGCCACCGGCTGCTGCTGATATCCGTGCACCGGGGGCCCGGGTAGCTGCTGACCCCTTTGTACCGGGGCTCCATGCTCCTCTCCCGGCTGTTTAACCCCCGTGGTCCCGCCTTGCTGCCGCTCCTCTGCTGGGTTGGGTCCCGGGATCCCGCTTTGTTCTGCTGTACGCGGCCCCGGGGCCTCCATGTCCCGCGTTTTTCCCCTCTCACCCCCTGGTGCCACCCTCCTCCCCCCTACCGGAACCCGGTCCGGGTCGCCGTGTCGCGTTGAGTTCGGTACGGCGGAGCGCCCCCCCTCTCCTTGCTGCCCGGGGTCCCGGTTTGGCCCTTCCTGCAACGTACACGGTACGGATCTCTGCACTTCTCCCGGGTGCGTTACCGGGACACGGCCCTGCCCCTCCCCGCCCTCGTTGCTCAGCCCCCGTTCTTTCACCGGGATCCCCCCGCACGGCTCCCGGCTGCTCCCTCCGTTAACACCGGCGCCGCCGCCCCCCGGCTCCCGGTCCGCCGCGGCGAGCTGCCCGCTCCGCCTCAGCAGCGAAACCCCCGGCGGTCTCCTCCGGCTCCCCGCCACCGGCCGCACCCCGGCCCTGCCCGAAGCCCCGTTCACCTCCGGCAGAGAAGCGGCGGGCGACGACGACAACGTCGACAGCAACAGCGGGCCGCGCCCGACGGCTTCCCGGTCCTTGGCAGCCCGGGCGGCGGTGGGGGAGGAAGCGGAGGAGGAGGCGGCCAGCTTCAGCCTGTGGTGAGCTTCGGTGGCGGCTTCGGTGAGCGCCGGGGCCATGTCCGCCATGCAGGGGTGGGAGGTGGGGTGGCACACGCGTCACGGCTCCGGAGGCCCCGGGCTCTTCATATCCCAGCTCCGGGTAACAACAACAACAACAGCGATTCTTATCACGTCACCAGGCGGAGGAGAAGGAGCGACGACAACAACTCCCGGGCCCGCCTTTTTCCCGGTCACGCAAGTCAAACGCACGAACTGCTGCGGAGACGACGGCGGCCGCCTCCTCCTCCTCCCCGGGGCTGCGAGAGGGGAACAAAAAGCTCTTCTTTTTTTTTTTGTTTCACTCCTCCCCCCTCTGCAGGGGCGGCCATTGCGCGCTCACAGTCTTGGCCGCCATCGACTACGAGCCCTCGCGCCTTTTCTGGTCTCGTGAGCTCTTTTTTTTTTCGTCTGGCGAGCGCGAGGGAGGCACGCACGCGCACAAAAAAAAAGGGGGAGGAGGAGGGGCCGGCGCGCGAGACGCTGTCACTCCACAAACCCCGCGTACGGGCGCAAAGTAAGTCCCTCCCTCCCTCCCTTTTTTTTCTCTCTAACCACGGCTTTCCCTCCCTGTACACCGCGCCATTGGGAGATCTCATTACAAGCAGATGGAGGGGGGAAGGACGATTAGGATGTATTCGCTGTACACGCCTTGAGCCTTCCATTTTATATACGCCACGTTCATTTTGTTTTTATTGGTTTTTTTTAATCGTTTACAGTGTTGTTTAGTAGGGGATTGTGTTCGATTTCGCTCTTCTTACCCCCCCCCCCTGTTCTGCGCTTGGTATGTTCTGCTTGGAATTCTGAAGCAGGACGTTCTCTTTCCCAATTGCGCAGCAGACTGATTTTTTTTCCCGCCTCCCCTCCTGACAAGGGCCCCGCCCCCTCTGCGCTGATTGGTCACGGAGTACACTCCTTTGTCCTTTATCTTATTTTTTTTCCCCATACATGTTTCGGTTGGTTTGTGACCGTGACGTCAGAGAGACCTTTTGTAGGAGACAACCTCTCCCCTTTAAAGAGTCTGATTGACACGTAGAACAACCAATCACGTAGGAGATGTGAATTCCCGCCCTTTTTTCTCACCTCCAGCTCCTTTAATGAGTTGCACAGTGTTTTCCAGAGTCCTTTTCATCCAATGTGTAAACATTGTGCTGCATTCCAGCTACAAATATTTGTAAAACTATAAAATAGGCCATTATTGATGGTTTGCTACTTGAATTAGTGGAACATATTTTAACTGACTTTGCAGAGCCTAACCCACTCATTCTATATATGTAAAAAATACTGCTGCTCTGCGTTAAGAAACAGCTTTCTATATTCTGTTTCTTTTGTAATATTGCAGAATAACATTTCATGTACATTTTGAGTCATAAAATGTAAAACAGAGCAACGAAAATAAAATGATTCGGTCTTGAAGATACGATGTGGGATGTGTTTCTTTTTAGTGGATCAACGTTAATAGTTTTTCGGAGATTAAATGATAGTGCACATAGCCTTACACTTGAAGAAACCTACGAGGTTTCGGAAGCATAGGCGTGTAATATAGTGCGCGTGTCAATTATAATTGGCTGTGTTAGCCAGACGTTTGTATACTTAGGACGCGCGCGTGCACACAGCCGTGAGCAGTAGCGCGGCAGACCAGGGAAAATATAATAAAATTGTATTTTCTCGCTGCTGTCACGCCGCGAGCCAATCACAGCGCGGCCTAACGCTGTGACGTCAGTCGCCCCCTAACCACTGTACTTATTCCCTCACCTGCTGTCTCTGTAACTCTCCCATCATACCACTTAGATTGTAAGCTCTCCGGGGCAGGGATTTCCTTTCCTAGTGTCTGACTTTGCTTGTTGCACTGATTGTATTATAATTCCCTGTACTGTATTGTCTATATTGTAAGGCGCTGGGTACACTGTTGGCGCTATATAAAAATATACAGGTAGTCCTTGTTTTTCCAGCACAATGTGTCCCGCAAACCCGCGGGGGATGCGGAATAGTCGGAAAGCGGTACCCATGTTAACCGGCGGCGGTTTCCGTCGGATACACGAAAACCACGACGGATAATGAGGTTTTTTTTACTGCATTATGCGCCGTCGGAAAACGCATCCGACGGAAAGCGAAACGAGAACGAGGATTACCTGTACATACATACTCACGGTGTGTACTGATTTGCATGTCATTACTCAGAATCCCGGGCTGCAGTGGAAGCATTGTATGCTAAGAGATAATAAGAAGAAAGGCAGGGTTGCAGACCCATCTGAGACATGTGAATGTGCTCACAGGTAGTATTTTTATTTGCTGCAAGCTGTTATTTAATCTATGACAAACTGTAATGTTGGTCCACTATCAAGTACTACAACCTACATTGTCTTTACTTTTCTCCAGGACCAATTCAGCGCCAGTAGAACCTTGAACTGGGCATTGAAGAGTAATATTTCCACCATTATCACATTCTGTCTCCGGGAAACCCTGGTAACCTCCCATGGAATCACATGGTTCCACAGAACACAGATTTAAAACCACTGACCTAGATCAAAATATATAATAAATATTATCCAAAAAGAGACAAAAAAAGAGAACAAATATCCCAAGTACAACATAAGTGGAAATACCTCTTTCTGGACTTCTTGATCTTAAATGAATACTACGTGGTGTGAAGTACCCAGAATGGCTCAAGGTAGCAGCAGCATACAGGCATACCCCGGTTTAAGGACACTCACTTTAAGGACACTCGCGAGTAAGGACATATCGCCCAATAGGCAAACGGCAGCTCACGCATGCGCCTGTCAGCACGTCCTGCACAGCAATACCAGCTCCTTACCTGTACCGAAGCTGTGCGCAAGCGGGGAGACTATAGAGGCTGTTACAAATGCGTTATTTACATCAGGTATGCACGTATATGACGATTGCCGTACAGTGCATGCATCGATAAGTGGAAAAAAAGGTAGTGCTTCACTTTAAGTACATTTTTGCTTTACATACATGCTCCGGTCCCATTGCGTATGTTAATGCGGGGTATGCCTGTATTACATGGTGACATCAATGTTAATTCAAACATGATCGCAGAGGGAGGTAGCAAATTTAGGCTAGAACAAACAAAATGATCATGCAACAAAAGTAAGTGACATTCATGTTTATATTTTTTAGAAAACAATTATATTTGAAATATATATATATATATTATAATTGGGTCCATTGCAATAAAATTATCTAATTGGTGGATCCATTATAATAAACAGATGCAGATTATAGTTCCTAAACTGTCTTATGTAGGGCACTGAGGTATGTTTGTATATCTTTAATTGTATAGCGCAGAAGATGTCAACTTAGTCCTCAAGGGTCACCAACAGGTCAGGTTTTCAGGATATCCCTGCTTCAGCACAGCTGGCTGAATCAGTGGCTCAGTCATTAAAAGTGAGGAGGCACGGCACGAACCAAGATGGCCGCCTGATTCCAGAGCTCCACATCTTCATTTAGCCTAAATCAGCTGACATATCTAAAATCAAACACGGAAACCCCCGAGCATTTGACCGCGTGATCGATCCCCACCAAATTCGGAAAATGGCGGATCAGCATGCATCCCTGGATGAGGACTCAGCTTCTGAGGTGGAAGAACTTACCCCACTCAAAGGGGGGGGACTTCAGCAGGATGTTGCGGTCCATTAAACAGACGTTCCTGCAGGAGATGCAGCAATCGTTCTCTGAAGTACGTCAGGACGTAAAAAAAACCCTGGGGTGTCAGACTAGACTCCACTGAAAGAAGAGTGGAGGGAGCGGTGCAGTATCGGCATGCCGCTGAGGCAGAGCTACTAAGCCTGCAGCACAAGGACGCCTTGCTGCAAGGAGGGCAGGAGTACGCTGAGAACCGGTCCAGGTGCAGTAATATTCTGATTTGGCATATACCAGAATCTGTTAAAGCAGACGAGCATCAAAATTACACTAAGGCCCCGATGCACACGCTGCTCCCAGACAACCCCGCGGAACAAATACTGATTCATCGGGTGCATAGAGCTCTGGCCCCGCGAACTACGGATGACCGTAGACCCAGAGACCCAATTATGAGACTGCACTACCCCCATCCAATGGACTTGCTCCTAGAGAAATCTAGGAATGTCCCACATATCGCCTACGAGGAACACCACTTGCAGTTCTTCAGAGATTTATCTCCAACTACCTTAGCAAAAAGACGTTCCCTCAGATCCATCTCCCAAATTCTGCAGGATAAAGAGATCAGTTACCAATGGGGTTCCCCCTTTAGACTATTATTAATGCAGGGCGATCCCGGGTTATGATACGGACTGAGTTCCTGAAAAACAAAAATCTTTCGTTACCACAGATAGCGGAAGGCCAGCTGGACTCGCCTAAACGTCAAAGACCTCCACGACAAGAATGGATGTCGGTGGAAATAGAGAGCCCCTGGGTGCACTGCTGGATCCATGTGGATAATTACTGCTGAAAGGGAACATGTGGGAGTGAAAGGGGCTGTTATAGTCTTGGTGAGCCCTCCGCAAGTTGGACAACTAGGCCTGAGCCTAGTTCCATGTATTTGGCCAGATTGGCCGTTCCCCTACCCATTTTGTCTTCTGCAAGAGTTTGACAAGGTTTATATTGATGCTATTCTTTCATTTTCATGGATAGCGATATTTTTATTTGTTATGCTAACCTCCCATCTTCTTTTCAGGTTCCCATCTTTTCTCAAGTTCCAAATTGAAATGTTATATTGTCCGGTATCGGACATTTAGAGTATACTTACAATGTATCATGGTTCTTTACGTTTCTACAAAATAATACTCTAGTTTCCTAGAGAGTAAGATAATACCCTCAAGGCTCGAGTTCCGGGTATTCACCCTAGGAGACTTACGCTAAACGCACGGTTGATTTAATTTAGGACTTTAAAACAGGGATTCCCACTTGAGGGTAGAACTGAGGTCGTTTTCTGACATGTTGTTTGGTGACCCGCATCATGTGACCCGCATCATGTGACCCTCACACATTTAGTCTTGGTACTTTTTCACATTTGCTTTCGTCAGACACCCATGTACTATGGCTGTAGACCACAAACCAATAATTCTTATGTAACTTAACGCTCATGACAGAACAGACTCTCATGGTAAACTGACATTCAGCACACAAGCTTTTTCTCTTTCCAGTAGATTAAAATGACAGTCAAAATAATAACATTAAATGTAGACGAACTGAACTCGCCACAAAAGAGACGTAGACTTGGAGGATATAAAAAAAATGGAGGGGTCACGTGGTTTTCCCCCAGGTGACTCATATGTGAGAAGGATGTGGGCCTTCTCAGGAACCCAAACTTCTCAGGGGTTTATCAGGCTCCGCAGGGGATAAAACTAAGGGCGTCACTGTATTAGTTCACAAATCATTACCCTTTAAAATACAAATTTGCCTCTGTGACCCGATTGGGAGATTATAGGGGACACAAGGAGTTAAACTCCCTATACAGGGCAGGAAACTGCACTGGTGTCAGGTTTCCTACCTGAACTGGGAGGTGGATGTAATTAACTCCTAATTGAGCAGGGATTTCTAAGGCAGGAAGTTGCCTGCACAAGGGAGATAGTGTTTTTCCCCAGAGAGAGGGGAAGTGAAACTTCTCCCAACCAGCAGAGACCCTGGTTGTTCTGGACCCTAGTACTGCAAGAAGCAGGCCTGCAGGGTCCAGCTGGGACTCCCACCCAGGATAAAGATTGCTACAGGCTGGACACAGCCTGCTCCCGGGAACCGGCGTTCCTGGCTTGCTGAAGGAGCTACATGGAGACCCTGTGAAGGAATCCCCTGCAACATACCAGATAAGAACTAAAACTATACTGCTGTGCCTAAAGACTGTTTGCTTGCATATGATTGTAGAGGGAGAGGGGGATTGGCCCGGTATTAAAGGGGTTGCACCCAATATGGCCACCCCCTTACCTCACTGGGGAGGCAAGGGGTTAACTGGACTGCGGTCCAGTAATGTGTTTTTTCCCTGCTTCAGCCCCCAAATGTGTATTCCCCTGTAACCATGTATTTTTCCCAAACCAGTGTCTGCACCAACACTCACACTGGGATCCATTCGGGAGTAGAAGGGTTAATAGTTAGGAAGTGATTATTGCCCTTTGTTCCATTTCCCGCCTTTACAGGCTCCAGTTTGCAGCTCCCCATAGGTCGCCATTGCAGCTCCATACAATCCTATGGCGAATCCGGCGATTTGGGCCCGTTTCCGTAGAAGACCTGCAGGTGGCGCCGAGAGGAGGAGCGGCGGTTCCCCATTGTAAGTCAATGGAGCCATTCATTTCAATGGGGATTCCTCGACGCCGACCTCCAGGAACGGGTTGGCAGCCGTCCAAACAGCAGACCGCAGAAGCAGACACATTATCTAAAAAAGAGCTTTGATCACTACCCGGTCAAGTTCAATCACAATTGGTGTTGAAAACTTAGGTTCTAGTGCACCCAGGAATAAAATTCTTTTTGCCCCTAGACCCTAGGAACCCCACACTCGACCACCACCGGGTCCGAGAAGTAAAGACCCCAGTAAAGGGTCTCACACGCCACAAGGGTCGTGCCATTGACTGTAATGGGAGCGGAGGTCCCATTGAATCCTATTGCGGCGCCGGCCCATGCATTTCCTATGGAGGCGCCAGCCATATAGATTCTAATGGAGGACAGCCGCGTGTCTTTAAAACAGCTAAGTCCGAAAGGGTAAAAAGTGTAAGCATACAGCTCCGGTTCTGTGAGTACCAGAGGGCTGGGATTTTGGTCGCAGGAAGCCCCTGTTCCGGCATGACGGCATGGCCATTTCCAGCCCTCTCCGATCAACCAGACTGAGTATGGGCAAATGTGTAAATTATGGTTTTCCCATTGACTTCAATGGCGGAGTTGCTCCATTGAAAGCCTATAGCGGCGAAGCCCGTTGATTTCAATGGGAGAGTGAAAAGCAGAGATTTCTTTTAGCTATAGCGGAGAATCCTGCATTAAAGTTAATAGGGGATTTTAACTTGTTTTTGGTATCTCCGGTTCTGGGGGTCATGGAAGGCTGAAATTTGGCCACTATGGCAATGGTCCTCAGGCATGAGGACCTGGCAAATGTCGGCCCGCTCAGACCCCCAGAACGGATAATTTTAATATACAGAGATATTGGAAAATATACTGTATTTCAAAGCGGGGATAAAAGCCAGCAAAAGCTATGGGCTCTGTTTAATGTAAATGCTCAGGGGTGCGACCCATTGTCTACAACAGACCCCCTGATCAAAGGTTCAGTCACTCTGGCTGTATACATTAGGGCGGAGAAACGCAAGGCTTGAGTGGTCTGTAAGTGCTATAATTCACACCTACAGACAAAGGATTTCCTGACCAAATGCAGGTCTGGTAGACATGTAGGTGCCCTGACTTTTGGTGTGGGGCTAAAGAAATGAGACCCCAAGGGCCAGAAGTACGCATGTGCCAACTAGCTGGGGGGCATGATCTATCAATGTTCCCACGTTAGAGATTGGGTGCAGATAATTGTCCTCCAATGAGTGGCACTCAATGACAATGTATAGGACTGGAATCACATATAAACCAGTGTCAACCCTATGCTCAGAGTCTTCGATTTTACCAACTACTTGATGCCTGATTGCTGTATGAATTGCCAATCCTGTACCTGATTGCTTCATTACCCAACCCCTAAGTAAGTGTTATCTCTTGTCTGTTATTTGTACCATCTTGTTTGTTCACCTATCTAGGAATAAACTATCTTTATTATATCTAAGTCGTGTTCAATTCAACCCAGTTATTTTGGTGTGTATTATAACCTATCACTAGCTACCGTGACAATGATAGTGCATGTTTTTGGGCTGGCAAACCGCTTAGCTGGCAGTCCGTTAGAAAGGGCTGAAGTAGTAAGTTAGTTTCCCTAAAGGGAATAGGTGTTTATTTTATGATTTGGTTTTCTTAAAGGAAGAGTGTACCTAATGTTGTAGTTGTTTTGTGGAGAATAAAACAACTCAAAAATTATAGTTTACCCAGAAATGCATCTTGTGGGTTCTTGACTGACCTCGCCTACAGGCTGCGCCGTCACAGAGATATATTATAATATAGATATATTATATGCCCCAAACTCAGGTCAGGGTGCATTCTTGGATCAGTTCTCCCAGCTTCTCAAGCAAAACAGGAAAGGTGCCCTAATCCTAGGTGGAGATTTGAATGTGGTAGCTGATCATATGTAAGGTAGAACAAACAACTCGCAGAAATTACCGACCCATGGGGACAGTGCCAATACACGCAGCTTCACTCACTACACTCATTACATAAACTGACAGATATATGGAGACGTGGTCACCCAAATGTGAGTGACTATTCCTTTTTTTCCCTCAGTTCTTAATGTGTATTCCCGCATTGATTATCTCTTGCTGGACAGTCCACTAATGGATATGGTGAACCAGGTTGAATATTTGGGTATGACCTGGTCTGACCATGCCCCTCTGTTTGTGTCCCTGAGGGGACTCGGTCTGGAAGCAAGCCCATTCCACTGGAAAATAAACGAGACACTATTGTGTAACCCCGAAACCAGAAGTAAGGTCCTGGAGGCGATTTCGTCATATTTCTCACTCAATGCTGCCCCTGACCTATCCCCAACTATTGTCTGGGAAGCACATAAAGCCGCGATACGGGGGTCTTCATAAGTATAGCAACCCATAACAAAGAAATAGAGAAAACCCAATGGAAACATTAAATAAGAACATACTAAAATTAGAAAAGCAACATAAAAATCACCACATAAAGCAGGCTTGGGAAAGGCAGATTGGCCTCTGGGGAGAAATTAATATTCTAGTCCAAGATAAAATAGAAAAATCAATGCGTTGGACTAAACAGAAATATTATGCCAGGGCTAATAAGACGAACTCCCTCCAGCAAACAAATTAAACAAACGTAAGAATATCTCCAATATTAGAAATAACAAGGGATCCTTAGTTTCAAACCCAAAACAGAGCGGAGCGAGCTTGCAAAGATATTTTTCATAAGCTTTATAATATTCCAAGGCCTCCGACCCTGACGGGAAGAAATAGGGGAGCAATCCAAGAATATTTGGAAAAAGCGGGACTGACCAAAATGTTGGAAGCAGATAGAGAAAAAATTGGAGATCCCCATTTCATTAGATGAGATCTTGGAGACACTCAAAAGTCCCCAGGCCCAGACTGATTTCTGAATGGGTGCTATAAAAAATTTGCCGCAGGACTGGCACCTCACCTGTGGGAGGTATTTAATTTATTTAGGATAGGTGAGAGTTGTTCCAAGACCACGACACAGGCACATATTGCGATTATCCCCAAAGAGGGCAAAGAAAAGACGAACTGTGCTAGCTACCTGACCTATTTCACTCCTAAATTCCGACCTGAAAATTTGTGCAAAGATATTAGCCAAGAGATTATCAGGATTCCTGCCACGCTTGATTCACTGTAACCAGGTGGGTTTTATACCTACAAGACAGGCCTGCGATAATACGAGAAGAACTATAATATTATACATCATGTCAATACAATTGACACCAATGGTATTGTTGAGCCTAGATGCCGAAAAGGTATTTGACTGGTTGTAACGGAGTGTTCACCACAAACAAGGTGTGACCGCGAGGCCGAGGTGGGGATTTGATATTACACCAACCCACAGCCTCGTGGGCGCGTCTGGAGTGAAGATTGGTCAAGGTAGCTGGGTCGGGATAGGAGAGGTCTGGATGGTCAGTAATACTTGCCGAGGTTGGTATTGGAGAGTAGCGGAGGTACTTAGCCATGGTCGGGATTGGAGAGAGGCGGAACGTCGTGGTACTTTGCCGAGGTCAGAAATGGTGAGGAGTGGATCGTCAAGGTACTTTGCCGAGGTCAGTATTGGAGAGGTGAGGATCGTCGTAGGTAGCCTGGGTCAGGAGAACAGAAGAGTGGAGTCCGGAGGAATAGCTAAGGTCAGGAGCAAAGATCAGGAAGCACGACAAGACTGTGGAGGCAAGACAGCAGTGAACCAGTGGAACGGCTGAGCATATAAGGCATACAGGGACCAATGAGGAAAAGGCGAGAAGGGGTGCGTCAAGAGCGACTGCTGTGATTGGCTAAAGACCAGGAGACCAGTGTAGGAGGGTTTACGGATAGGGATTGGTGATGCGGTGCCTGTGCGTTTAGAGCGCACGTCCCACACGTACGTGGCGTGCTGATGATGCCCCCGCGTGGGCGCAACCTGGAGGCGGGACCAGAGGAGTCTGCATTAATTCTCGCGAGTGACGCGCGCACGCCCGTAGACCGGCGGCTTGTAGATGGCCCAGGTGACGTGCTGCAGGAGGCGGGGGAAGTGGAGCACTCGATAGTGGGCTGAGGTAAGCAGGAAGCGCGCCGAGGATAGCGAGAGTCACAGATCCTTACAGTACCACCCTTTTCAGGAGCGACCTCCGGGTGTCTCAGGATCGGCTTGTGAGGGTACTTGGCATGGAAGATACGAACAAGCCTTGGAGCGTGAAGACGGTGGTGAGGAATTCAGGATCGTTCCTCGGGTCCAAAATACTTCCAGTGCACAAGATACTGGACCAATTCCCTAGAAATCCTGGAGTCCAAAATAGACTGGACCTCCTACTCTTGTTGGCCGTGTAGGAGAACAGGAGCCGTAGACGAGGAGGGATTGGGAAACTGAGGGTCCCGAACAGCTGGTTTCAGCAGGGACACATGAAAAACAGAGTGGATCCTCATAGAAGGAGGAAGGCGTAGCCGGTATGCCACTGGGTTGACTTTTTCGGAGATGGTATATGGTCCGATGAACCTTGGTACCCAGTTTCAGCGTCGGTACCTTGAACCTGACATTCTTAGAGGACAACCACACCCTGACTCCTGGGTTGAACTCTTGGATCCTCCTTCAGTGTCGGTCTGCCTGCGCCTTTTGTCTGGTAGCTGCCTTCTTGAGGTTCTCCTGGATCCCTTTCCACAAATTTTGAAGACTAAGAATTCTATCGTCTGCTGCTGGTATCCCGGAAATGTGTGTAGTGATGGATAGAAGTGATGGGTGAAACCCATAATTAATGAAAAAGGGCGACTCCATGGTGGATTCATTACGCAAATTGTTATGCGCGAACTCAGCCCAGGGAAGATCAGACCAGTCGTCCTGAGTGTACGAGACGAAACACCGGATGTATTGCTCCAGAGACTGGTTGTTTTGCTCAGTCTGATCGTTGGTTTGGTGATGAAAATCCGAAGAAAAATGTAACGCTATTTTTATTTGCTGGCAGAAGGAGCGCCAGAACTTGGATATGAACTGTGAACCTCTATCAGAGACTACGGCCAATGGTACCCCATGGAGGCGAAATATTTATTTGCTAAAGATGTCTGCCAATTTGGGAGAGTTGGGTAGACCTTTTAACGGAATAAAGTGAGACTGGAAAAGTGGTCTACCACAACTAAGATGGTGTTCATCCTTTTAGATACCGGCAGTCCGACTATGAAGTCCATGGACAAGTGTGTCCATGGACGGTCCAGGGTGGGAATCGGTCGAAGTCCTAGTGGTTTATCCCGGGGAGTCTTATTCCGAGCACATATTGAGCACGCAGCAACGAATTCTTTGATGTCCTTTTGCATGCCTGGCCACCAAGAGGTCCGTTTCACGAGTTCGGTGGTCCTTCTAGTACCTGGATGTTCTGAAGACTTAGAAGACTAACCGCATTCAAGGACCCTCTTCCGATGAGGTGGTGAGGTAAACAATCGCCCATCAGCAACTACGAAACCCTGAGCAATGTGAAACTGCACTTGTACAATGTCTCTCAAAGCATCAAAAGCGTTGGCGGAAAGTATATATTTGGAGGATAGAATAGGTTCCTGCTGACCCTCGGTTTTGTCGTCTACCAGGAACTGACGGGAAAGAGCATCGGCTTTCATATTTTTAGAACCCGGAAGAAAAGAGATAATATAATTGAAACGGGAAAAGAAAAGCGACCACCGGGCTTGATGAGCCCCAAGCGTTGAGCGCCCTCGATATAGAGCAAGTTCTTGTGGTCGGTGAGAATAGTGATCGGGTTCTCTGTGCTTTCCAACAGATGTCTCCATTCCTCCAGGGCTAACTTGATTGCTAGGAGTTCCCGGTTACCCACATCATAATTTTGTTCCGCTGGAGAATTTTATTTCGAGAAAAAGGCACAGGGGTGGAGTCTGCCTTGAGGTTTCCTTCTCTGGGAGAGAATAGCACTGGTCCTGACGTAGGACGCATCTACCGCCAAGGTGAACAGCAGCTTGGGATCCGGATGTATGAGGATAGGTGCAGAAATGAAGGGGGTTTTCAGGGGATGCAAAGCTTGGGTAGCTGCCGGCGACCATGAAGCGGGATCCGCGCCTTTCTTAGTTAAAGCTGTGATGGGAGCTACCGCAGAGGAGAAATTTTGAATGAACCTGCGGAGGCGCTGCACGGCTTTGAGGAAAGATGGACGAGGCCAATCCAGAACCGCCTTTACCTTAGCAGGATCCATGGTGAGATCTGTGTTGGAAATGATGTATCCTAGGAACGCTGTGGACGTTTGGTGGAACTGACACTTTTCTATCTTGGCGAACAAATGGTTTTCACGTAGGCGTAGAAGTATCTGTTTGACATGGTTGACATGCTCCTGTGAGGACTTAGAAAAGATCATTATATCATCCAGATAGATGACGACAAACAGATTGAACAGATCTCTGAAGATTTCATTAACGAAGAATTGGATGGCGACAGGGGCATTAAAGAGACCTAGGGCATGATGAGGTATTCATAGTGATCGTCACGGGTATTGAAAGTCGTTTTCCATTCATCACCTTGGTGGATCCTTACCAAATTGTAGGCCCCACGGAGGTCCAATTTAGTGAAGGTGTTGGCTCCTTGGAGGCGATTGAAGACTTCCGAAATCAATGGTAAGGGATAACGATTTTTGATGGTGATCTTGTTAAAGGCTTCTGTAATCAATACATGGTCGTAGCGACCCGAACTTTTTCTTCACAAAGAAGAAGCCTGCGCCGGCTGGAGAAGAAGATTTTCGAATAAAGCCCCTTTGTAAATTTTCATGGATATACTCCTTCATAGCTTTAGTCTCAGAAAGGGAAAGTGGGTAAAAAGTTCCCCTGAGAGGTGCAGAGCCGGGAAGCAAGCCAATAGGACAATCGAAAGAACGATACGGTGGTAAGACCTCAGATCTGGCTTTAGCAAAAACGTCGCGAAATTCGGCATAGACCTCGGGCAATTTTACCTTCTCTTCTTTGGGAGCAGTAGCCCCACAAATACTTTTGAGGGGCACAGTGCAGTTCTTGGAACAAAAGGGGCTCCACGGGATAGGTTCCTTGTCAGACCAATCGATGCGTGGATTGTGAAGTTGTAGCCTCCAAACACCCCCCCCCCTGAAGATCTACCTAATTATTTAAACACCTGATTATCCCCTTTAATTTAGCTGATAAAACAAGGGTTTCACTTATTTTTTCACATACCCTAACTCTTGATTACTCATTGTCTAATTCACACATCATTTTGTTTCAAAAGACATTACATTGGTTAATATTTAATATTATCCCTATTGGATATTTAAGAAAAGACTGGTTTTGATTCAAGAAGGTTCTCATGGAGAAATTATGGAATTTCTGTAATTATTATTGCGATTCACAAACTTTTTCTCACCACTGTACATATGTATGTATGTGTGTACCCATATTGTAGCAAATCAACAACTGATACGCTGCACCCACATGGGAAACGTAACGTCCGATTGATTCTTTTTGTAATTTGTGTGACAACATGGACTACCATCTGCCGGGGTGTGAGCAGGACCTGCATTTATCCCTGATTGAGGTGACAAGGTGGCTCTGGGGATTGAGTAAACTTGGAGGAAGATGCGAGTTTAGAGACGCCATTCCCCAACTAGGATTAAAGACGCCATCATGCTTTGTGCATGGACTCACCTGACTTAACTCCTGCGAATGACGACACAGAGAGAGTCAACATGGAGGATGTAGACAACTGAGAAGCCAGAACTAATTGGTGGCCCTTTGGCACAGCCAATACACACTAAAGGCAGTTGTGGAGCCTCGACGTTGTGGGGATAGGCTAATTAAGGCTTTTTTTATATTGTAAGGGCAATATTGTTCTTTTATTTCATAAAGATTTAATGCACTATTGCGCGTTTCACTTTTTTTTCTGTAATTTGTTTTGAGTAACCACCCTTCGGGATTACTATGGCCTTAATGGGTTAACTGTGTGTGCCCACACAGAGTAACACCCCTTTCCCATCACACGGTGCCGGGTGACTAGGCAGAATCATAGCCCTGCCCTTTCTGCTCAGTGATAGTGACATAATAGGAGGTTACATTGAGTGGGGGGAGGCTTCTAGAAGGTTAGGTTCCAGGGATGTAGCAAGTGGAGGAGCCTCAAAGAACATATGTGTAAATAGGTTCACTTTTAGATCCTGGTCACTCTGGCAGTCTTCGTCACTCACTCAATCAAACCACCTGCCACACCATCTGCGTTGTTTCAGTTGTTACTAAACGATCTCTATATCTGTGTGTTTATCGAACTATGTGCTTGGCTGTGTTGTGTATCTATCTGTATGTTCTATATGTACGTGACTGTGTGGACAGAGGCACACTCCATCCCACAACGAGCAGCCACTTTACCTTTTGTTTCAACATTGTCCCTCATTTTCTCTAGATTGTAAACTCTCACAAGTAGGGCCCTCACTACCTCCTGTATCTGTTAGAGCACGTTTGTTCTTCTTTAGTATGTTATTCTGTTAGTATCTTTAGGTACAGAGGAGTGTCTTAAAAGGGAGGATCATTTTATAGCTGTAACCCTCCCTGTCTGGCTCCTGTTGAGTTGACATCAATGTTTCTTCTCTTGGCTTATTCAGAGTGGATTACCTCGTCAGGGTGCTGGATTCGTGCGGCTGGGTAGGTGATGTAGCCTTAATGGGCGCCAGGAACTTAATTAATTCAACAGCCGTTTTATTGTTACATTATCATACACAGTGTTCTTGGTATGGACACACCGGCATTCTCCCTTGTGCTGTCTGAACCCTGTCTTCCCTAGCTGCCCCCATCTCAGCCTGCCAGGGAGGTGCTGCTTTATTCACTTTTATTATCTAATGAAGCCCTTTTCTGGGTGACTTCGGTAGAGCACCATCCCGTAGGGGCCCCTGTCAGGCTTGGGGCTACCTGCTCTCAGTTGGTGATCAGTGTTCCCCTCTTGGTAGTCGGGAGTAGAACCAGCTACGAATCCTTCATAGGAGCTAATCCAAGTATTCCGTGGGGCTGTGTTTTGTGAAGCATAAGCTACCGCTATATGAACTCAGAGAGCAACAGAGAGCCATTAGCAGGGCCAATTTCCCTCAGTGTCAAACAAATAACATGTCATCGAAGCTTTGTGAGTAGCTGCACATGTAATATGGCTCTAAAAGGGCACTGTACGTGCATTAATGCACTTATCGAAGTTTAGTGAATAAGCCCCTATGTATGGCATACTTCCACCATACCTATGTGATTGGGGAAACTTCCGGTTGGGCCGGTCCAAAGATACTCTAGAGTTATTATGCCAAAAGCTCCTATCGAGAGCATGCTGTGTCCTTATCAATAGGAGGACAATTGTGGCCCCTTACTACTTGTGCTAGGGGCCATACAGTTGTTATATTAGGCAACATCTTTACCACGGAAAGTATCAAAATGACTATTACTTGATACAGTTATATATCTTGGCCAAGGGGTGGCTCTGGGGTGAATTACCTATCTTTGAAGTGGGTAAATCCTTTTTGCATCCCATTGACCCTTTCTGGGGGTGTTGAGGGCTCTGGATTCAACTCTGTACTCCACCGTTTTAAGAATCCCTGGTTCAAGTAGAGTATGGCCACTAACAGCTGTAAGGATGGGGAGCCGGGTGTAAGGATTCTGCTCAATCGTGCCGGGTTTTGCTGCCAGTTCGTGTTTTCCAGGTTGCTTGCCCTTTCTGCTCAATTTGGCCATTTTGGTTACTGGCAGCCTGCTATATAAGGCTACACTTCTTGTTGGGAGTCGTCGAGAAGGTCCTAACTTTTGCAGTTCCTGTTGTCAACGCTCGTCACGCTTTACCCTTTTGTCTGTTTGGATTTCCCTGTTGCTGACCCTGGACCGTGACCCTGACCTCGCTGCTTTCTCCCTGCCCTGATCTCTGCCTGTTTACTGGACTTTGCACCACTGCACTGGTGCATTGATAGCCATTTAGTGAACCCCCGAGCCGAATATTGGCCGATCGATCACAGGAGAACGACAGAAACTTAGCTAATTACTTATCATTGTGTGGATTGTATTGATGCACATATTAAAGGGTGGAAAAATAACTATTGGAGGGAGGAGCCAATAACCTCCCAGAAACAGCTGAGACCAGCTGGACAAAGTTAATAAACACACAGATACCCAGTAAGCTCTACCAAACCCCCCAAATTACCACATAATATATGTATATAAGTGTCATTTGGAATGCTACTGGGTGTGGATTAATGTTTATTAACTTTGTCCAGCTGGTCTCAGCTGTTTTGGAGGTTAGTGGCCCCTCCCCCCCAGGGTTCAAGCTCGCCCCTCCCCACTTTGCAAGTAAGAAGTTATTTCTGTGACATTCATCTGGTTGTGACAGATCCAATGTGATCATTCTTCCTCTAACTATAGAGTTAAATAAGAATTTAAATCAGTTAGTGTTAGGACCTGGAATATTTGGTCATGCCTTGCAGTGGCTTGCAGGCTTAAAATGCTTTGGCCAAAGGGTTTAACTAAATGACCCTTTTTTCAAAAGATTTATATAAGTATTTCACTGTATATTTTTGTCATATTGGATGTAGCTTTGGGCTTCTTTGTTTTGTTATATACATTTAGCCACGCCCAGTAGCACTCCAATTGATACTTATATACATATATATATTATGTGGTATTTTTTTTTTTTTAGAGCTTACTGGGTATCAGTGGGAAAAAAATAACGCCAGCTTGTACTGCTGCTTTAAAATAATAAAGATAGCATCACTGTGCTTCCCAACCAGAGTGGCAGGGCCCCTAAGACAGCCATGGAAATTTAGGAGGGAGTTCAGAGTGACAACAGAGACCCTTTGAGATATAGGATGTGGAAATGAAAGGGGGGACCTTGAGTGACAAATAGGTAGTGCAGCCAAGTCCCCTACGCTGCCACCGGTGCGGGGATCTGCCGGCTATTGCCCGGAGCTCCGCACGATCGGGAATGTGGGGGTGGCCATTTTGTACGTCGCCCATGCGCAGTGCGGTGAGGCGTGCATGCGCAGAGTCAGGAGTGCGGCGGCCATCCTTGAATGTGTAAATGTAACCCATGTCTGTAAGAATGTATTTCAAAGCATGCATTCTTTTATTCCTTGTGACAATCCCTCCCCCAGTTTAGAAAGCCAGCATTGTCTTATGATGTGACTTGGGCTAGCTATGTGTAATTCTAAATTCTGTATTTTACATAATTACCTTATGTCTGTATTTATGCCTGTGTTAGCAATTCCTCCCAAATTAGATACTTGGTATTGTGTGGTGATGAAATTAACACGTCAGCCCTGTAAATGTAAATGATGTTATGTGCCTGTTCCTATAATTTCTATGGAGGGAGTTTCTGTGAGTTTCTGAAATCCCTTTACCTGAACCATAGAAAAGATATGATCAGAACAAAGGTAGGGCACTAGTTAATAGAATCAGTTACCAGGTCTGAGCCCCAGGCACTGTTTCTCTTGGCTGGCTACCCTTGCTCAATGTTAAAGGATAGTCACCAAGGGGTAAATAAGGAACACTACTGATCAGAGCACAAGACTAACAGAAGGAGAGACACTCTGGGAAGGAGTGTGGAGATTCCCTCAGAGGACCATCTGAGAGACACTCTGGCAAGGAGTGTGAAGATCATCTGGGAGACACTCTGGGAAGGAGTGTGGAGTTGGACTGTGACCAGCTGGAGATACATGTCAGAGTGGCTGCTGTATGTTCAGCACTCTGATATCGTGAAGCAGAGAAGCGGACAGGGGAAACCCATTTGAAGTGGGTCCCTGCACTTAGGAAAGGTAGATCTCATTCCCCAGACCCCCGTAAGTGTGTATATTTTTGTATTTTGTATTCTTGTCTTATACAAAACAACCCTCATTTTATTTCACTGCCTTGTTTTGCCCTGTGACTGATCCCTTAAATATAAATGGTGTTAAAAGATCTGGTCTACCGTGACGGTTCCTGTGAGGGGTTATCCCGCCAACGCTGGGATCCCTCATGGGTGGAGGCGCTGCATGCAAGGAGAAAGAGCTCACCCCAGCTCCCAGAGGCGGAGGCTTAGGCATCCTGTGGACAAACAGGTACAGCAGCCTGTGTAGTCGCTCGCGTAGTTCCCTTAGGCATAGGGAAAGTGGGCTACAGTAGAAAGAAACAGTAAGAAATGTTGATAGAAGAATTGCAGTTTTCTTTAAAAGATGTTATTCTTATATATCACTGACAGTGTTCACAGAGCTGCACGTGGATTTGTATAGGAACAATGAGTCCCAGCCCTGAAGAACTTACTGTATATTCTAATATGTTGGTACTTGAGATGCAGGGAGATAAAGGTGAAAGATCGCAAGGAGAAATGACACTGGCATCTGAACCAAATCCACCCACTTCAAAGGCTGTTGCCCTTTCCCGCAATACACGACTAGCACCCGATCTATCCACCTTTAAGACCCATCTTAACACACATCTACTTATCGAAGCATATGAGTAGCTCCGTGGCTGATACTTTACATCTCAAATATAAAGCTTGGCCCCCTGCAGACGCACTTTCCAGAATGCCCTCCTACTGTCTCTGTACGTTCTTCCTACCTACCAATTAGATTGTAAGCTCTTCGGGGCAGGGACTCCTTTTCCTAAATGTTACTTTTATGTCTGAAGCACTTATTCCCATGATGTGTTATTTGTATTATTTGTTATTTATATGATTGTCACGTGTATTACTGCTGTGAAGTGCTATGTACATTAATGGCCCTATATAAATAAAGACATACATACATACATACATACTTACACACTTACACAGTATCAACACCTACACCGATATGAACAATGATAGGTACAGATGTGCATTTACACACACACAAGTGCACAGACCAACACATACATCTATACTGCTAAGATTGTAAGCCAGTTGTTTATTGCTTATACGGGTGCTACGCCCCATAGACACTCACATCCTGCGATGTGGATAAGGCGGCTCCAGTGGCAACCGGATTAACACATTAAACAAAAAGAATGGTTACAAACCATAATATTTATCAGCACGACGCTGGAGGATCGGGAACAAATACACAAGAGAGATCCCAGTCACATTAGCAACATAGTATCACAGACACGGGAGAGGAGAACTCAGTGGAACTCCCACTGAAGAAAATAGATGAGCTCTGAGAATAGCAATGTAGAAAATGTATATAACCTCCACCACCCCCCCCCAATAAACCAGCAATAAGTATGTTACCAGTCACCTTGTTGGGTACTTTACAGCCTTACACAATTTTTCCTGTCACCAAAAAATTCCCCCGGAAGAGAATGAGGCTTCAATAAATAACTATCATAGCTTAGTCCCAGCGAGGTACTGGGGTAAGATGTAACGTCACAGGGCAAAGTTTACTGGAAAAGGCCAGACTTTCCAAACCTACTCTCCCCATTGGGGTAAATCCCCTCCGTGCTTTGCTGTTGCCTCCAGCACTGAAGCGGTTAAGTATTGGAAGGGGAAGAGCCTTTTTAAAATATACACCCCTCTTTCCCTTTGAAAAGAAAGTTGGACTTTGCATTAGATTGACCATAAACATGTCTAACCTAAACATGGCGGGGCTCCCATCCAGACCCTGGAATACTGGGCGAGGAAAAGTCCTAGTTTGGTAAAGTAGGAAGTGACGTATATATATATATCCCTTCCAAACACTCCTTTATGCAACATGTGGAGAGACGCCCGATGACCAAATCAGGGACCCGAGATACCTGGGACATATGATAATGTTAATCATTTGAATATTCAAATCCACATATTTCCCAGGTATCTCTGGGGTTTTGTTCCTCGGTATCTCTCCACGTGTATAAAAGGAGTGTCTGAGGTCTCGCTCTAGCCGGAGAGATGTAGATTTGTTGTAAATTGTGATACCTTGTTAATAGGCTGACATGAGGTCTTCATAGATCACAGTGTACTCAACTTTCAGGGATTGTCACCGAAGTTGATTTCTCGTTAAGTGCTAACGGGGATCCTCTATGCTCAGTAATCAGTGGCGGGTTCCTCATTAGGTCCGGGCCTGAGGCGGCATGTGCGGCCGGCATTGTGGCGTCACATTGCCATGGCAACGGGATGGCGCGGCGATGGACGAGGAGGGCAACACCAGGAGAGTGCCAAAGGGCGCCATTTAAAAAAAATCCGCCACTGTCAGTAATGATGCGTTTAGCGCCGTTTCCAGCCGTAACGAGCCCTCGCGTTACTATAACGGATGTTATATGCAAAAGAGGCGCTCCCTTGTAACAGCGCAGCTCCCCAGAGCTCCGTTATAGTTACCGCAGGGATTTAATGTTAGAACTAAAAGGTGGCGTTACTCACATCCAAACCCTGAAATAGGTCTGTCACAGCAGGGGTGCGCAACACGGCGTGAAATGAGGCCACGGGGTCACGTTCAGGTAACGGGAGCGTGAGCAGGGGGGGGGGGAGAGCCGGAGGGGGGCACAAGGCAAGAAGTTTGCGCACCCCTGTGTTACAGGGTCTGGATAAGTGTAAGACCACAGTTAGGTCTGATTTAACATGCTGTTATCTACGTGATTCTTTTTCTCTCCCGTGTACTCTTCTTTTTTAAACTTGAACTTTAATTAAACCTCTATTCGGATCCACTTCAAACTGTAATTGACGAGATGAATCCATATTAAAAATCTGAGAATTAAGACGACCAACAACTGTGCTTACATTTTTTTCTGCAACATATAAAAGTTACCGTTTTCAGTCAAATGTGAAGAAAATATAAAAAAGTTTCCGACATCTGGTGCAGATTAGTAGACGTCACACGGTTTCCCCACCTTTAAATTTTGGGGGGTTTCTTGAGGCAGATAAGAGGGAGAAAAGAATGACACAGAGATGCGGAATTTGATACGTCTCATTGTAATCAGTGTGTTACGTAACTCCTTCTATTGACACTACCCAAGTTGCAAAATAACACACATAGGGCGAAAAGTGGGGCACAAACCCTGATACAGTGTCACATAGAGAAGTCAGAGGAAAAAATGACGCTATTTGCACCCGTTTTGCTTTGAAATTGCTTACGTATTTACCTGCTTCCAGTTAATGTATGCGCTAAACCAGGGGTGCGCAAGCATTTTTGTCTGCGCCCCACCACACCCCCTTACCTGTTCTCTGCGCACCCCTGCTCTATATGTGTAGCGCACTTTCCCCAACCCCCTGGGAGATATGGTGGCTACGGTGTGTGTGGTGCGTTACCTGTGGCTCACAGGAGGCCTGAACCTCCGCCGCTGGGAGCCCGGGGTGTGCCTGATTCGATGGTGACAGCGCCTCCACCTGCGCGGGATCCTAACTAGGTGGGATAGCACTGATGTAATAAAACAATAGCACTTTACTGTAGATATATGAACAATCATAACCAATGACACTACTACTGTAACACTAGGCCTCGGAGAGGCGCAACCCCTCACCGTGCCTTCCTAACACCGTGTCCACACCCATGCGGGGTTACCCCAATGTACTGAGGTGCTCCAGGCACCGTACCATCCCAGTGTCCACAGAACCAACCACCCACCCGTATGAGACAGCGCTGCCCCACTAGCCCGGTGGTATAGTTGGTGCACTTTGGTGAGATGAGGTACCTGCCGGGTGTGTCCACACCCGGGCGCACAGCGATGCTGATGGGATCCACGGATCCAGTGACGGTAACCGCGAAGCCTCTGCCTCTACGTTGGGTGGATCCCACCGGGATTGTACCATCATATGCAATGTCTCTTTGTGGCAGGTGTCTGGTCCCAGATCACCTGAGGTCAGGATGCCACTGCGTCCTGGCTGTGTCCCTCACTTTAATGTTACAGGGGCAGTGTCCCTATCTATGGGCCTGTCACCTGCAGCATCCACAGGCTGAGGGTAGTCGGGGCCTAATGGGGGTCTCTGGCCTAGTGAAGATGCCACAGACACCTGCACACATACACCCTAGGGAAAAAAGGTGCCGTCCTGCGCTCTGGGATGCGTAATCGTACGCTGGTAACTTGATGTGGATCAGAGAGGGGTGGAGCGGGGGGAGTGTATGTGCTCCGTCGGTGAGGCATAAATCTTCGGAGTAGCAGTAATATAACTACACTCAGCAAAGGCTGGGGCTGGATCGCGCCAATAAATGCAGCAATATGAGGGCAGAGTGAGAGCTACTAGAGGTGTATAGCACAGTTCTTATCTCATATATGTAGCCTCTCGTTCACCCCGAGTCCCGCTGCTGGCCGTCCCGATCAAAGACGCTTATCCGTAATGTCGGTGGATCCTCGTTCTCCCTCCTCCCCTTGTTCCGGGTGCCGCCGATGACAACAGCAGGTAGAAGCGAACAAAAAACAATCAATCAGGGCACTCCCATGCTGTCCACAATTGAATGAAAAAATGGGTAACCAGGTCCTTCCGGAACAGAAAGGCTTTATTAGGACATACAAAAAAAGGGTAATTCAGTAGGGAACAGTCCTCCCACGCGTTTCACGCAAGTGTTGCGCTTTCTCACTTCCTCCACCGTCTGATGCGGATCGCGCGCACGGCCGGCGCCGATCACTCGTGTGGCTGGCGGGATAGAAAACTGGGACAGCACCCCAAAAAGTCTGGGCAGAGGCCTAAAAACCGAACCGTGAATGCGTCAGCAGGCCCGACGACAGCTTTTCCGGGGGACCCATGACAGAGTGATGGACCCGGCCCCTGAGGAGCTGGGAGGCGGTGGTGCTGAAGTCAGGGAGGACCCCACAGCGGAAGAGAGCTCGGGCCGACGGTGGCCGGACTCGGAAGTTGGGCCCAACTTTCAGACAGGTCAGACTTCTGGAATCGGCTGGCTGGAGCTAGCTGGGGGCAGGATGTTGGTTAGGGAGTCCCCACAGAGGAGGGGAGCCCAGGGCACTGCCACGCATGGACCCCCGAGTGGCCGGACTCGGAAGTTGGGCCCAACTTTCAGACAGGTCAGACTTCTGGAATCGGCTGGCTGGAGCTAGCTGGGGGCAGGATGTTGGTTAGGGAGTCCCCACAGAGGAGGGGAGCCCAGGGCACTGCCACGCATGGACGCCCAAGTTGGGCCCCTGGGACACTCTTTCCACACTCTCCCCACCCTGTGGGTGGCCCGGTGTGTCAGTGGGTAGGAATACGTTCCTGTTTTATATAACGGTATGAGCCCGGATTTAATGCAGCTTTGTGAATCTGGGCTTTAGTTCTATGTTTCTATGTAATGGAAAAAAAAATAGTAGTTTATATGGTGAGATTTATAAAAGTGTGGTTTGTAGAATAAGTGACATTTCCATCCGGTGAGTGAGACATGGAAGGGGTGTAGCACCTTACCTCATACATAATAAACATTTTGACCCTTATTGTGTTGTTTTGCAGTGTGCTGTGATTTGTCTGTCCTGTTAATGCTGAGTTTTTGCCTTACACGCCATCTCTCTAGGGCAATAAACGTGTCCTGAGTGAGAACCACAAGGTATTTTGAATTAATTTATTAAAGTTAGACTTGGGAGTGGTTTGATTTCCTCTGGCTGCTCCCTTTTGTGTGATCAGCCAGAGTCTCCCCCCCTCCCTTTAACTTTACTGACTCTCTGATAAGGACAGGAGGGGACTAGGGGGGAGGGAAGAGGGGGGGGGTGAGGTTTGGGTGAGATAAGATTAGGTTGGGACAGGGTAGGATAAGGTTAGGGTGGGATAAGGTTAGGGTTAGATAAGGTTAGGGTGGGATAAGGTTAGGGTCAGATAAGGTTAGGGTGGGACAGGTTGAGATAAGGTTCAACTCACCGCTCCATGCTGTTTCCTCCTCTCCTTGGCCACACTCCCATGGCTCCTGATACCTCCTCCTGAATGGTAATGCAGCCAATCAAGATGTAGGAAGCTGCCCAGCCCAATAACAGCCCTGCTCTCTCCCTGCTCTGGGAAATCCCACAGCCCCCCAAGCCGGTTCAGGTCATTATGTCCAGAGAGGTAATACTGGTATACACATACACACCCAGAGAGGTAATACCGCTATACACATATGCACCCAGAGAGGTAATACCGGTATACACACACACGCCCAGAGAGGTAATACCGATATACACATACACGCCCAGAGAGGTAATACCGATATACACATACACGCCCAGAGAGGTAATACCGGTATACACATACACCCCCAGAGAGGTAATACCGGTATACACATACACACCCAGAGAGGTAATACCGGTATACACATACACCCCCAGAGAGGTAATACCGGTATACACATACACGCCCAGAGAGGTAATACCGGAATACACATACACACCCAGAGAGGTAATACCGCTATACACATACGCACCCAGAGAGGTAATACCGGTATACACATACACCCCCAGAGAGGTAATACCGGTATACACATACACTCCCAGAGAGGTAATACCGGTATACACATACACGCCCAGAGAGGTAATACCGGTATACACATACACTTCCAGAGAGGTAATACCGGTATACACATACGCACCCAGAGAGGTAATACCGGTATACACATACGCACCCAGAGAGGTAATACCGGTATACACATACGCACCCAGAGAGGTAATACCGGTATACACACACACGCCCAGAGAGGTAATACCGATATACACACACACACACACAGAGAGGTAATACCGGTATACACACACGCACCCAGAGAGGTAATACCGGTATACACATACATGCCCAGAGCGGTAATACCGGTATACACATACATGCCCAGAGCGGTAATACCGGTATACACACACACACACACACACACCCAGAGAGGTAATACCGGTATACACATACACGCCCAGAGAGGTAATACCGGTATACACATAAACGCCCAGAGAGGTAATACCAGTATACACATACATGCCCAGAGAGGTAATACCGATATACACATACATGCCCAGAGAGGTAATACCGGTACACACATACACGCCCAGAGAGGTAATACCGGTATGCACATACATGTCCAGTGTAACGGGTTTCCCCCCCCCCAATCTCACATTGGCCCGGGTGTCTAACCATTCCCCATTACGTGTTCGTGTTTGGTGGTGCACCTGTAGGCGACAGGACTCCTGAGTCTCCCGCTTGATGTTATTAGGGGATGTCATCAGGACAGGTAGCTGAGGTAGTGGGTGCCAGTTCAACTTACATCATGTGCAGCGCCTCCACCTCATCAGGATCTGTGCTTCCGCAGGGAGATGGTCCTGGTGAGGAACTCCTTCTTGGTGGTGACTGCCACTGCTGAGTAATCTCACACTCACACAGTGAGGGTTTCATTAACAAGGCATCTTTATTGTAGATTGGGATGTAGCAGACTGCCCCATGCAGCTGCCGGCTCTAGCCGCACATCTCCTCGTGCTGTCCCTTTGCCAGGTACGCCCTCCCGTATTGAAGTGGGATCCCCTCTTCTCTTTGAGAGATCACCCCTGTGCCAGGTCCCTGGTCACAGAGTGGCTTATGACAGACTTGATTGGTCAACTTGCACCACTAGTTACTGCACTAGGGTCACAAAGTGTTCCTACAATCCCTTATGCAGGAAAATACAAGTTACCCGCTACTTCACATAACTGCTGGAACACAAACTAACTGACTGTGTTGTGCCTTATATACTTCAGGAGGCAGATGCATCTCTGATGTCACTATCCAGGGACTCAGAGCATACAGCCACTCCCCTCCATACATAGGGCACCTCACCAGGGTGTGAGGGAAAACCTCCATAACTACTGCTGGCATACCCGTACTTATCAGGACTTACTGCCAACAGAGAGGAAAGTAGTATACCATTATTATGCATGGCTATACCAGTATTACGTCTCATTTTTTACTGGACAGAGTGTCCAAATACAGGACAGTCCGGTTCAATTCTGGACACCTGGCACGCCATTAGTCCTTTTTTGGTCCTTGATGGCACTGCAGCCTTAGAGCAATCCACAATATCAATTCTTCAAAAGTAATTTACCCAACAAAACAACACACTCTCCGGCAGACAAAGGGAAAGGAAATTGCAGTGACCTTTTTGCTGTTGGGAAATGAGTTGAAATCCCCTTCAGGAGATTTATATTAACAGGAAAGTGAAAGCACAGAGAACAGTAGGAAAGACAAGAAAGACAGGGACCAAAGGAAGATGTTTTCTATTCTGCTGCCTTTATCCCGCCTGGCACCAGAACTACAGGATTTTCAGCCACTGGGACAATATATTCTGGATTTACTTTTCAATTTAGAAGAAGCGCTTGGGGGCTGAGAATATATTCGGGTGGGCTGGATGGGAATGGTGACGGAACTAGACGTAATGAACACCGGAGATAAAAAAAATCCATGCTCATTTTTGGCAGTGAACGGGTCAAATTTGGTTTTGGTCCTTGGTACAGAATCCTTCAATTTCACTCAGAACTAGAGTGGTAGGGTTACCAGGTGTCCAGTATTGAACCGGACTGTCCTGTATTTGGACAGTAAAAAATGAGAGGTAATACTGGACATGTGTATACCAGTGTTGCCTCTCTGGGGGCGTGTATGTGTTTACTGGTATTACCTCACTGGACGTGTATGTGTTTACTGGTATTACCTCTATAGCCCTGGCTGGTCCAGCTATCTTTCTGCCGCTCCTGTCACGTAAGTCCTAGTAGCTACAGGCAGTGACAGGCTATCCTGTGGGGTTTACCCCCTCCTCACACAGCCTCTCTGAGTAGCAGGAGAGGTGGCGACATTGGGTCTCTGTTGCAGCCAATCATGATGCAGACCCAGTGCCCCCCCCCCTTTTGCAGCAGGGAGGATGCTTTCCAAATTGTAGTGTGTCAGTCGTCCTTCCCCCAGGGAAGAGAGAGGAGCTCAGCCCCTCCTGGGGCTGAGAGCAAGATCTGTGCATGGCACAAGGCCTCGCCCATTAAATGCTGGCCAGCACTATCCAAGAGCCTTAAACCCTTCTCCACAAAGATGCAACGCTGTAATACTATCATGCAGTGGCTGCACTAAATAAAGGCCTCATTTATATACCCCTGGCTGAGTTACAGTCTATTAGCCAGAGGTATTGGAGAGAAAGAACCGTCATGGTAGGGACTGCCTGCAGCCTTGCTGCAGCCTGCTGTGTCTGGAGGTGCTGTCACCATGGAACGAACCTAAGGATCACGCTGAAGCCTGTTCTGATCCCCTCTGCATTGCGAACACTCAGCTCTCCTGGACAGTGTACCGTGAGGACCCTGGGTATCTGTGCACGATGTACTGTTATAAATTTGCACCTTGGGGAGAGTCAGTAGGAGGAGTTGGGAGGAGTTACATGGTACACAGATTATAATGAGATGTATCACATTCTGCGTCTCTGCCCCAGCTTGCACCTTGGGGAGAGTCAGTAGGAGGAGTTGGGGGGAGTTACATGGTGCACAGATTATAATGAGATGTATCACATTCTGAGTCTCTGCCCCAGCTTGCACCTTGGGGAGAGTCAGTAGGAGGAGTTAGGGGGAGTTACATGATGCACAGATTATAATGAGATGTATCACATTCTGCGTCTCTGCCCCAGCATGCACCTTGGGGAGAGTCAGTAGGAGGAGTTGGGGGGAGTTACATGGTGCACAGATTATGAGATGTATCACATTCTGCGTCTCTGCCCCAGCATGCACCTTGGGGGGAGTCAGTAGGAGGAGTTGGGAGGAGTTACACAGTACACAGATTATAATGAGATGTATCACATTCTGCGTCTCTGTCCCAGCTTGCACCTTGGGGAGAGTCAGTAGGAGGAGTTGGGAGGAGTTACATGGTACACAGATTATAATGAGATGTATCACATTCTGCGTCTCTGCCCCAGCTTGCACCTTGGGGAGAGTCAGTAGGAGGAGTTAGAGGGAGTTACATGGTGCACAGATTATAATGAGATGTATCACATTCTGCGTCTCTGCCCCAGCTTGCACCTTGGGGAGAGTCAGTAGGAGGAGTTGGGGGAGAGTTACATGGGGCACAGATTATAATGAGATGTATCACATTCTGCGTCTCTGTCCCAGCTTGCACCTTGGGAAGAGTCAGTAGGAGGAATTTGGGGGGAGTTACATGGTGCACAGATTTTAATGAGATGTATCACATTCTGCATATCTCTGTGCCAGTGATTTTGCCTTCTATTTGCGTCCCAAAAATCATCTTCACATTTTAAACTGAAGCACATGGAGCAGAATTGGATCCCAGTACCTGGACACATTGCTATACAAGATGAAAATTATGCTATTTGCATCAACTTTACTCCCTACCTGACCTCTTATCCCCTCCTTTGAGGCTGTGGTTAGATGCCAGTTCCAACAGTTTCTCTGCAATTCAATATCCTTCTTTGCAAATCCTAAATATTGTTATAGCTTTGCAGTTTTTATCGGTCAAAAAAAATGAACTGGAGGAGACTTGGAAGGAAGACGGGTATGGGATTCCTTTATAGAATTCAGAAAAGTCGCGGATAGCTGCATGTTTGTTTTCACTTCTAGACGTGTCCTTGCTCACTTATTTTTCTAGACAGTGTATTTTACTCCTAAAACTTGAGACCCCAACTTAAATTAATTTGGCTGCTAAATAAAACCCCTGTCAACTAGTGACATTGGCGGACCTTCTCTGTGCTGGATGGTTGGAGTAAACGAAGTGACAATACACAGGAGTTCACATGTGAACAATCTACTGCAGGATTTGGGCCTTTAAAATCAAAATCAAAAACAGCTACCAAAAAATATATAAGATTTGTACTCCGGTCTAAAGAGGCAATTTCTTTTATTTGCGAATGTTTTTAACGTTGGATTGGATTGAGGGTCCCCATACAGTTCAGCTCCGGGGACCCCCTGCTTTCAGAGATACTTCCCTCCATACTAGGTGCCGGTAACCACTCCGGCGTGGCTAGCAGGGACCACGTATTGGCCACTTTTCAAAGCTCCCACGCACTGCGGCCAATAGGAAGCCGTGATGTCATTAGGCTTAGCTTCCTAGTGGCCCACGTGACATGGGGCATTAAACTTTGCCGGGACACCGACACCCCCTTCGGAAAGTAAGCGTCTCGGGACGCATGGGGGTCCCCGGAGCTAAAATGAATGGGGTTTCAGTTCCGGAGACCCCCTGCTTCAAAACTATTTAAAAAAATTTAATAATAAAAAAAAAACAAAAAAACTTAATTTAATTAATTAATTAACTAATTAATTAAAAGCCTCCCATAGAGGGCAACACATGGAACCCACTTTCCAAACAGGTTCCATTGGAGGGAATGGCAGCTTTAAACTCGTTGGTTGACAGACGGACTCGGGAACGTTGGGCTATGTCTTACTGAAGAGGTTAAGCCTCTGCACTTATAATTTGTATCCGCAGAATACATACACAGAGGAATACAACCGTTACAAAAGGGGGATTCAGGCTACGTACCATAATAATCAGCCCGTGTATCCATTCACTGCGCTTCTGCACGACCTCTATCTCAGTGCCCTTGAAACCTACGGATTTACATTGTATAAACACAGACATTCTTCAGCCAACCTCACATACAGCTACAGTAATCCTCCTGCCAAAGCTACACAGGGAGCCTTTTTCTGTGTGTCACATGGGCCACTGGGAATCTTACTGTATCTCTTTGTACATAAACCAAGAGGTGATTAACCATTTAGGGCCCCTTTTACTAAGCAGTGCTACACCATAAGACACCTTACTGCTAATGCAAGTGACAGTCCTCTGGTGCCGTACATAATAGCAGCACTTAGTAAATATGACCCACCGGTGTTTGCGGTCCTTGCCAGCATTGATGTAAGCCAGCTGTGGCCAACTCCAGTCTTTAAGGGCAACCAACAGCTCAGGTACAGGATATCCCTGCTTCAGCACAGGTGGCTCAATCAGTGGCTCAGTGAAAGACTGCACCACCTGTGCGGAAGCAGGGATATCCTGAAAACTTGACCTGTTCGTGGTCCTTGAGGACTGGGGGATAAGCCTCTTTCCAACCTTTAACCCCCAAAGTCCAAAGCGATACCTGTAAGCAGGGGTCTCTTTATGTCAGTCTCTGCGTTGTGTTTGTTGGGGGGCCACCCTCTGGTGGGTTCTAAGGTCCGCTGCGCCCTGAATGTAGAGGGTCTGGTTTCAGGGTGTCTTGCAGGCAGCACAGTCCTTCTTCTGTGCTCAAAAGATCCCCTGTAGTTAAAGCAGGAGGCGTTTGTACCTGACTGATGAGCCAGATGGAGGCTGGTTAATTGTCTGTAACTGCAATTAACCAGCTTCCTGCTGGATTCCTCACACCAATACAGGCTTTCTATTGAAGCCCTTTTAGACAGGGGTTCTGCCCAGTCACAAGCGGCCATACAGGTGAAGAGAGTAAACAAAGTAAATTGGCTTAGCAATGCATTTAACTTCTGTCTCCACATCAACCAAATGCTTTGTAGTCTTCTTACAATCTTTACCTGATCTCTTTGGCATTAGGACTGTTTGGAAGCTGTATGATAATTGTGGGAACACATTGCTAATAGGTTTATATTTCTTTATTCCTCTAACCAACAGCTTCTACTTCCTGCATCGTCACCGCGAATCCCCTCTTAAGGACAAGAAGGCCGCACCCTTAAGCTGACATTGCCCAAAACTGAGCCTTGTAACACAACAGCTACAATATAAAACACTTCCCTCCCCTATAAAAAAAAAACCGGCGGTGAAAAGAAACATAACAATGTAGCCCAGAATCCGCCAAACGTCTAGGTCCCACCCAGAGCCTTCCTGACCGTCTTGGCCTTTCCTCTGCTGTACGGCTCAGGGGCGTGGTGCCCTCACGGTATCAAGTATACTTGCCAGCGGTGCTCTGCAGACGTGGTCCCGCAATGAAGAAGCTTAAGGTAGTGGCACTCCAGTGGCCTTGCGACAGCATATCCCCATTTATTGGACGATGATCCATGCTTCGCTCTGCTTGCGGGCCTTGCAGACTGAAACATCCATCATCATCCAATAAATGTGGATATCCTTGAGTGCCGCTACCTTTTTGTAGATTTCCTCTGGTAGGACAGGGACTTGCTGTGCTGGGGCAGAAGCTGATGTCTCTCCCCAAACAGGACAAGCAGGAGCAATTTTTTCAGTGGGGCCACTGGCGGATACCGACCTGCTCACGTGCCTGGTGCTGGATCAGGGCAGACCAAGGAGTTTGAAGTGCTGATCCATTGTTTGGTTGCTTTAATCTTATCCCCACTCAAGGCGTACGCTTTTTACCCACATACCGTCTGCTTCCTGTGAGCGCATTGCTACGCAGGCTCACATTCCTTAATCATGGCACTCTTGCCCATGTGGCTGCATGCAATTAAATGGTATTGTGAAAGGTTGCGTCCCAGCCTTTATTTAAAGAAGCCAGCAGCATCGGATCCTGGGAAGAATGAAAGAGGCTTTTGCTGTTCTGTGAACCTTCTTTTTATTAGGGATTCCACATTCAGGTGTACAACAACCAGTTCTCCCAGCGTGATGTCTCCAGCCGCAGAGTAGCCAGCAATATCTGCATTAGAAAGTTTGCATCCTTTCACTGAAGTTCCACAGACATCCTCATATCGCATAACAGCAACAAGGAGTGCAGAAAGGGGACAACCTCATATCACATAGCAGCAACAAGGAGTGCAGAAAGGGGACAACCTCATATCACATAGCAGCAACAAGGAGTGCAGAAAGGGGACAACCTCATATCACATAGCAGCAACAAGGAGTGCAGCAGCACCCAGGGAAAGAAACCCCCTCCCTTTTATTACTGGTTAATTAGGACACAACCAAATGAAGTAAACCACACAGGGGAGTTGTCTCCCAAAACTTACACAATTTGCAAACATAATACACTTCACACAACATACAATTTTCTATAGCAGGCCCCAAAACAGTACCTTCTACAAACATCCCATGCATGTCTTTACTCTGCAAAATAAATGATATTCAGTATCACTTACTTTAATTCCCCCCCCTCCATACCATGGTATAATCCACCCTGGATGGTATGCAGGAAGGAAACGCCCTCTTCCTTTTTAACAGAGACTGCCCATGGCTGTGTAACATCAAACTGTGTTTAACTCCAACCAGACCTGTATTGTACTGACTGACCTCAGGACACCACATTAAAGGTTAGTAAAGTTTCAGATAAAGGAAACAAAAAAAAGATCGCTGGGCAAAAAAGACAGAAACAGAATGAAAGAAAGATAAAGTGGTGCACTTGATGCCAGAAAGCAAACATGCATTTAACTTCTACAAAAGTACAAGCAGCCCTGTCACAGGTATACACAGGTCGTGCCCTATCATCAGTTTCACTGGAGACCTTGCTGTGGTACCAGGTGGCACAGATCTGTCGCAGAATTGTAATACTGTAATCAAACGTTTGTTAAAGGGTAAACCCCCCGCTTAGTGTACTCAACTTCTGAGCGTCTGATTAAAATGTTCCACACCCCTCCATTTGCTTGCGGGTTTTAACGAGATGTCGGGATGTGTTTAATTCCTTTTGCTTGAAGTAATCCTCAAACTCCCCTAAAACAAACTCTGGACCGTTGTCTGTAGTAAATTCCTGCGGTAATCCCCATCTGTGATGACTACATAAGAGGTAATCAGTCCAGTAGCAGACACCTCCGGGCACTTGGTATAGAGATCATAGGCAACCAGGTGGTTAGGGACTAGAGCAATTTCTCCACAAATATCCAACTGGACATAGTTCCAGGGGCCCGGTGGCCAGAAAATAACCTGTAAAAGGGGTGGATCTGTACTCTTGCCACTGGTCAGACAGTGCTTGCAATTTCAGACCAGAACTTCCATTTGGCTATCTGTGCCAGCCCACCACACCACTTCTCTGTATTGCTGCTTCAACTCCAAGGTGACCCTCAAGAGCCACCTTCAGAACATTTAGGCTGCAGCACAGCAGGTACCGTATAACTGCTTGATGACCTCGCACTAGGCTACTTTCTTTCCAGGGAAAAATCTCCTCTTGAATTTGACGGTAGGGTTGTAAATGTCTTGGTATCACTGCTGGCCAGCCTTCCCATTTATATTTAAGTGTTTGCTGAATGACTGAGTCTGTTTGGGAAGCAGTCATTCAATTTTGTGTCGTGGCAAGAAATACACTGGATTTCTACATTGGTAAAGTGTTATTCTCTTTGTCCCTTTATTACCAAGTGACTCTGCAGGGCCCGGAGAAGATACCCGAGACAAATAATCTGCAACCTGGTTTAACCATTCCAGTCTGTACTTTAATATTGGTACAATCTGCCTGACCACTGGTGGGTGCAACGAGGGTGATGGCTCAACCCTGACTTTGACATTAGTGTGGTAAGGGCTTGACGATCTGGAAATCCTCAAATGCCCTTACACAATAGTAATCAAAGAAGCCCCAATGCACATCCAATATGACATTATTTAGTTCATTTATATATGCATTTTATTCTCATATGGATGGATTATTTAGTGCAATCTTTTTAACCCGTTTTGACAGCACTATAGCTGACATACAGGTAGAGATCCACAAAGCTTCATTATTGACTCAACGATGCGCTAATTTAAGTTAACACATCGTTAAGTGCTAACGGGGATCAACAAATCTCAGTAACACAGTTAAGTGCAGATTTGGTTAAGACAGTTAATTACATGTAAACGCGACATCCCCACAGCTCCGGTATAGTTACCGCGGGGATATAACGAGACGTCAGTGCTAATTACATGTAAACGCGACGTCCCCACAGCTCCGGTATAGTTACCGCGGGGATATAACTAATTACATGTAAACGCGACGTCCCCACAGCTCCGGTATAGTTACCACAGGGATATAACTAATTACATGTAAACGCGACGTCCCCACAGCTCCAGTATAGTTACCGCAGGGATATAACTAATTACATGTAAACGCGACGTCCCCACAGCTCCGGTATAGTTACCGCAGGGATATAACTAATTACATGTAAACGCAACGTCCCCACAGCTCCGGTATAGTTACCGCGGGGATATAACTAATAACATGTAAACGCGACGTCCCCACAGCTCCGGTATAGTTACCGCGGGGATATAACTAATTACATGTAAACGCGACGTCCCCACAGCTCCGGTATAGTTACCGCAGGGATATAACCAATTACATGTAAACGCGACGTCCCCACAGCTCCGGTATAGTTACCGCGGGGATATAACTAATTACATGTAAACGCGACGTCCCCACAGCTCCGGTATAGTTACCGCAGGGATATAACTAATTACATGTAAACGCGACGTCCCCACAGCTCCGGTATAGTTACCGCAGGGATATAACTAATTACATGTAAACACGACGTCCCCACAGCTCCGGTATAGTTACCGCGGGGATATAACTAATTACATGTAAACGCGACGTCCCCACAGCTCCGGTATAGTTACCGCAGGGATATAACTAATAACATGTAAACGCGATGTCCCCACAGCTCCGGTATAGTTACCGCAGGGATATAACTAATAACATGTAAACGCGATGTCCCACAGCTCCGGTATAGTTACCGCAGGGATATAACTAATAACATGTAAACGCGACGTCCCCACAGCTCCGGTATAGTTACCGCAGGGATATAACTAATAACATGTAAACGCGATGTCCCACAGCTCCGGTATAGTTACCGCAGGGATATAACTAATAACATGTAAACGCGACGTCCCCACAGCTCCGGTATAGTTACCGCAGGGATATAACTAATAACATGTAAACGCGATGTCCCACAGCTCCGGTATAGTTACCGCGGGGATATAACTAATTACATGTAAACGCGACGTCCCCACAGCTCCGGTATAGTTACCGCAGGGATATAACTAATTACATGTAAACGCGACGTCCCCACAGCTCCGGTATAGTTACCGCAGGGATATAACTAATTACATGTAAACGCGACGTCCCCACAGCTCCGGTATAGTTACCGCAGGGATATAACTAATTACATGTAAACGCGACGTCCCCACAGCTCCGGTATAGTTACCGCAGGGATATAACTAATAACATGTAAACGCGACGTCCCCACAGCTCCGGTATAGTTACCGCAGGGATATAACTAATAACATGTAAACGCGATGTCCCCACAGCTCCAGTATAGTTACCGCAGAGATATAACTAATTACATGTAAACGCGACGTCCCCACAGCTCCGGTATAGTTACCGCAGGGATATAACTAATAACATGTAAACGCGATGTCCCCACAGCTCCGGTATAGTTACCGCGGGGATATAACTAATTACATGTAAACGCGACGTCCCCACAGCTCCGGTATAGTTACCGCAGGGATATAACTAATAACATGTAAACGCGACGTCCCCACAGCTCCAGTATAGTTACCGCAGGGATATAACTAATTACATGTAAACGCGACGTCCCCACAGCTCCGGTATAGTTACCGCAGGGATATAACTAATTACATGTAAACGCAACGTCCCCACAGCTCCGGTATAGTTACCGCGGGGATATAACTAATAACATGTAACGCGACGTCCCCACAGCTCCGGTATAGTTACCGCAGGGATATAACTAATAACATGTAAACGCGACGTCCCCACAGCTCCAGTATAGTTACCGCAGGGATATAACTAATTACATGTAAACGCAACGTCCCCACAGCTCCGGTATAGTTACCGCGGGGATATAACTAATTACATGTAAACGCGACGTCCCCACAGCTCCGGTATAGTTACCGCGGGGATATAACTAATAACATGTAAACGCGACGTCCCCACAGCTCCGGTATAGTTACCGCAGGGATATAACTAATAACATGTAAACGCGATGTCCCACAGCTCCGGTATAGTTACCGCGGGGATATAACTAATTACATGTAAACGCGACGTCCCCACAGCTCCGGTATAGTTACCGCAGGGATATAACTAATTACATGTAAACGCGACGTCCCCACAGCTCCGGTATAGTTACCGCAGGGATATAACTAATAACATGTAAACGCGACGTCCCCACAGCTCCGGTATAGTTACCGCGGGGATATAACTAATAACATGTAAACGCGACGTCCCCACAGCTCCGGTATAGTTACCGCAGGGATATAACTAATAACATGTAAACGCGACGTCCCCACAGCTCCGGTATAGTTACCGCAGGGATATAACTAATTACATGTAAACGCGACGTCCCCACAGCTCCGGTATAGTTACCGCGGGGATATAACTAATTACATGTAAACGCGACGTCCCCACAGCTCCGGTATAGTTACCGCAGGGATATAACTAATAACATGTAAACGCGACGTCCCCACAGCTCCGGTATAGTTACCGCAGGGATATAACTAATTACATGTAAACGCGACGTCCCCACAGCTCCGGTATAGTTACCGCAGGGATATAACTAATTACATGTAAACGCAACGTCCCCACAGCTCCGGTATAGTTACCGCGGGGATATAACTAATAACATGTAAACGCGATGTCCCCACAGCTCCAGTATAGTTACCGCAGGGATATAACTAATTACATGTAAACGCGACGTCCCCACAGCTCCGGTATAGTTACCGCGGGGATATAACTAATTACATGTAAACGCGACGTCCCCTCAGCTCCGGTATAGTTACCGCGGGGATATAACTAATTACATGTAAACGCGACGTCCCCACAGCTCCGGTATAGTTACCGCAGGGATATAACTAATAACATGTAAACGCGACGTCCCCACAGCTCCGGTATAGTTACCGCGGGGATATAACTAATTACATGTAAACGCGACGTCCCCACAGCTCCAGTATAGTTACCGCAGGGATATAACTAATAACATGTAAACGCGACGTCCCCACAGCTCCGGTATAGTTACCGCGGGGATATAACTAATAACATGTAAACGCGACGTCCCCACAGCTCCAGTATAGTTACCGCAGGGATATAACTAATAACATGTAAACGCGACGTCCCCACAGCTCCGGTATAGTTACCGCGGGGATATAACTAATTACATGTAAACGCGACGTCCCCACAGCTCCAGTATAGTTACCGCGGGGATATAACTAATAACATGTAAACGCGACGTCCCCACAGCTCCGGTATAGTTACCGCAGGGATATAACTAATAACATGTAAACGCGACGTCCCCACAGCTCCGGTATAGTTACCGCAGGGATATAACTAATAACATGTAAACGCGACGTCCCCACAGCTCCGGTATAGTTACCGCAGGGATATAACTAATAACATGTAAACGCGACGTCCCCACAGCTCCGGTATAGTTACCGCAGGGATATAACTAATTACATGTAAACGCGACGTCCCCACAGCTCCAGTATAGTTACCGCAGGGATATAACTAATAACATGTAAACGCGACGTCCCCACAGCTCCGGTATAGTTACCGCAGGGATATAACTAATTACATGTAAACGCGACGTCCCCACAGCTCCAGTATAGTTACCGCAGGGATATAACTAATAACATGTAAACGCGACGTCCCCACAGCTCCGGTATAGTTACCGCAGGGATATAACTAATTACATGTAAACGCGACGTCCCCACAGCTCCGGTATAGTTACCGCGGGGATATAACTAATTACATGTGTAGCCAGGTCACCCTTTGCCCCCTGCGACCCCCTCGGGAGCCTCCGTGGGCACAAGCAATGCTGGGTACTGCCGGAGGCCAGCGGCAGACCCGACGGCCATCCCAAGGGTGGGGGCCGTTGCAGGGAGCGGTGCGCTGTCTCCGCGAGCGGGCCGGTTGCCGGGGACGCGATCGGGCCGTTGCTAAGGCCGCGGTCGCGTCTCTAAGGTCCCGGCGGCCGGCGAGGAGAGCGCCGCCATTGCGCTTCAAGTCGCGCATGCGCAGTGATCGCGCGAGGGCAGGAGAGCCCCAGATAGGTCGCGCATGCGCAGATAGGGGTAGGGAGCTAAGGCAGCTCTTAGGAGGTCGCGCGAGAGTAGGGAAGCATAGGGAGAGCTTGAGGCGGCCATTAGGAGTTAGTGTAGGCAGAGGGGAGGAACGCACGCGGTCCCAATGTTATTGTAGGGGCCTCGGGACTACAATTCCCATGAGGCATAGCGAGGCAGGCACCAGGTGCTTGATAGGAGCCAATAGAGATGTAGGACTGCCCTGGAGGAAAAGAGATACATTTCCCGGGCTTTGCATGAGTCACCTCAGTCAGGAAGAAGCAGAGCAAGGAGGCAGACAAGGGAAGGAGGTAGGGTGCAGGAGAGAGGGACTCCCCTGTATTAGGCCAGCACCCCCTTGGTCAGGATAGCTCAGCTCCCCAGTAAGGTGAGTGTTGCCAGGGGCAGCCCTCAGGTTAGGGACCCTGCCACTTATATTAGTGGGAGCTGAGAGAAGGAAGTCTGCAGTTAGAGAGTTGGAGTCAGGGAGCTGTTAGGGAAGTAGGGTGTAGGGAGCGAGTGCAGCTTCTGCCCCATATAGGTACCTACACTCCAGGTAGACCCCAACTCCCCACTAGTTGGGTGGGTAACTGTTCAGAAGGTGATAGAGAGTTGGAGCTAGGGAGCTGTGAGGGAAGAAGGGTGCGGGGAGTGAGAGCAGCTCCTGCACCCCATAGGTACCCACACCCCAGGTAGGCCCCAACCCCCCCGCTAGTGTAGTGGGTTAAGTACTGAGGGAGGCCCAAGATAGGGACGCTGCCCTTAGTGTTGTTAGAGTGCTGTGTTGTCAGGATCACAGCGAGCAGTGCTGTGAGGTCTGATAGGCAGGCACCTTGTTGCGCAGCACGTTGGCTGCAGCCTCCAGTGAGTTACAGCTTGCTGCGGTAGGCGCTGGGACTAGTCAGAGAGTAGTGGGTCTGGAGAAGGGCTATAGCTGTTCTAGTCACCTTGAGGTAGCGCTAGGGGTAGGATGCCTGAAGGGATAGCCTGTTAACGAGGTCAGGAATTCTGGAGAGGATCTGCACTAGGCTAGCCAACAGTAGGTAGACGCCCAAGTACTGCATGGAAGAGTACTCTAGTCCATTCCAGATCACTTACCGAAGGGACTTGGTTAGTAAGGGGAGTGGGACAGGTCATCACCCCTGCAGGCCCTAGGAGTTCCCCAAGCCACTACAGGTTGCTGTACTACAGGGACAGGCCCTAGGTTAGGGTTCCTGTCACGTTAGTACCATTTATATAGATAGGGACACAGCGGCTGCTGCTGTTCCTGTGGAAGCGGTTGGACCCACGTTGGGGTCCACAGAGACGATTCCAGAGTGGGACCGCCCTAGTGGTCCGCACGTGCAAGGAGTTCGGTTGGAGGATCAGACGGACTCATCACACGTCTGACCCTTTGAGAAGTTTGTTGCTGACCCGAGCACCGGAGTGCTCGGCAGGTATTATACCATCACATGTGCACCAACAGGCCTAGAGGTTCTTAGTGACTGCGCAGTCACCCATTGACTATCTCTGTAGGAGTACGGGACATTGGGTGGGGTTCTTGGGACACTGGGTGGGATCACCTAGTGTTTGGGAATCGTCCTGCGAGACGTCACTGTTAGTGTCTCACCGTGAGAGAGACACAGGTTATCATTATTCCTCGTTAGTAAAGTCCTTAGTTATATAATCACTGTGTGTGTGGTTTCTGATTGGGTTCCTATGTAGGGTCATTCTACACTTCCATAGAATCCTACACAGGTGGAGGCGCTGAAAGAAGATTCGTTCCAGAGGATTCACCCCAGGCTCTCACTAGCGGAGGCTCAGACTGCCTGTGAGCCTGCAGGTATACGCACCACACCGGTAACACTACATGTTCTACTCACCCACACTACATATGAGATTGGGTGGGGTGGAATACCCGTTACAATTGGAGGCGCTGCTGAGAGACACCTGGGGTGCCCTGTCCATTTTTTTCAAATTGTCCCTATTTTTGTCACCATGTTTGTGAAGTCCGGAGACGAGGTCCTGGCCTGGGCTTTGAGGCAATACCTAGACCCTGGACAGGTAGTGGCGGTAGGAGGCATTCCCGTAACTATACCCAAAATGAAGGTTCGGGAGTATATGTGTAAAATTCCTGAGTGGCCATGGACATGTGTCTTAGATGAGGAGCAAGATCCCACGTCCACATGGAAGACCATTCTTTTTGTAGTAACCCACATTGAGAATATATGCCTGGCAAAGGCACCGTCCGCACTGTTCATGCCCGGGGGCCCCTCAGAAGGTTACCCCCTAGTCTACGCAGACCAAGCAGGATGGCGTTTCCCGCCAAATCAGGAGAGCGCACGTGCTGCTGACTGCCAACCCGCACAGCAAGATGTTGCAACAATCTGTCCGGGATTGGCGCGAAAATCAGAGCCCCTCCCCAGTGATGTGAGTGACTCAGAGCAGAGCCAGAACCACTCCCTTGTAGAAAGTGCCCTTCCTACAGATTCCACCAGGGGGAGCGAACACTGTAATCTGCAACCATACGTTGACGCCGTGCTAGACTGTTTGATTTCTGAAGAGGTGTATTCCGATGTTGCGGACCCTGCTGTGGGCCCGTGTGCCCTTCGATGGTCAGTCAGACCTACTGCAGAGGTACCATCGGTCCTAGGCTTGGGACCAGTACCTACAGACGACAAGGGTGAGTCGACTGCCCCAGGGGTGTTGGGGGTGAGCCTCCAGGTGACCGCGGAGCACGATGGCTCCTTAAGTCTGGTCGCCCGGGCGAAGGGCTCCCCTCTGCATCGCGTCCTGGTGGAGGTGTCCTCATTAGAAGATAGCTGTCCAGTGGTGCGAGTGGACCAGTGCCCACTGCCTATCGTGCCAGAAGAAGAGAAACCCATCGCAAGCCAGCCGAGTGGTAAGGAACCCCCTTGCCCCCCCCAGGCTCCGATGGAGGTGGCCGTGAAGAAGGCCAGAGTTGCGGCTTCTGAGCGGAGTGTGAGCCCGTGTGCTCCGACACAAGTGGTCCCAGGACTGGGATCCAACGCTCCCGAAGTTCGAGTCAGTGAGTGGGCTGTCCCAGAAGAGTTGGGGACAGGTCCCGATACTACCAAGGTGGGAACTGACAGCGTCCCCGAGGACCTGTTGGACACCGTGAATCACCGCAGGGGTAAAGTGTCTACTTTTTTCCCCCTGCCATGTGAAACCGAGACATTTCCCAGTGCTCGCTTCTCAGTGGAAGCCTCACAAGTCCGTAGGGACAAGGACTGTGTAAAGGAAGATCCAGGGAGACTGGCCTCCTTTACGCCCAAAAAGGAGCGTGCCATTCGCCAAGTAGTGGACCGTGGGAAAGGTCTTAGCCGCCTGGCCTGCTGTTTCCAAGGCGTGGATGACCAGGTAAAGACCGGGTTGAAAGACACTGTGCTATTCCTTCCACCAGGGGGAGGAAGTAGTACTGAACCAGTGACTGTCACCCCAGAGTGTGCTCTTCAAGAGAATTTTCTGGGAGAGGCTCACGGACGCAAAAGTGAGGTACCCCCACCTGATCAGTTAGGGGCACCCCACAAATGGTCTCAGCTAGCCTCGGGAATTATGGGGTGTGATGTGACATGTGTTGGTGAGGTTAAAGCCGATCTGTTAAGTGTACGGGGTATGCCATGCCATTTGTCAGTGTGTGAAATTGTGCCCTGTTATGTCGTTCCCCAAGCGAGGGCGTTGGGTGTTTCACCAGGGGGAGAGTGTAGCCAGGTCACCCTTTGCCCCCTGCGACCCCCTCGGGAGCCTCCGTGGGCACAAGCAATGCTGGGTACTGCCGGAGGCCAGCGGCAGACCCGACGGCCATCCCAAGGGTGGGGGCCGTTGCAGGGAGCGGTGCGCTGTCTCCGCGAGCGGGCCGGTTGCCGGGGACGCGATCGGGCCGTTGCTAAGGCCGCGGTCGCGTCTCTAAGGTCCCGGCGGCCGGCGAGGAGAGCGCCGCCATTGCGCTTCAAGTCGCGCATGCGCAGTGATCGCGCGAGGGCAGGAGAGCCCCAGATAGGTCGCGCATGCGCAGATAGGGGTAGGGAGCTAAGGCAGCTCTTAGGAGGTCGCGCGAGAGTAGGGAAGCATAGGGAGAGCTTGAGGCGGCCATTAGGAGTTAGTGTAGGCAGAGGGGAGGAACGCACGCGGTCCCAATGTTATTGTAGGGGCCTCGGGACTACAATTCCCATGAGGCATAGCGAGGCAGGCACCAGGTGCTTGATAGGAGCCAATAGAGATGTAGGACTGCCCTGGAGGAAAAGAGATACATTTCCCGGGCTTTGCATGAGTCACCTCAGTCAGGAAGAAGCAGAGCAAGGAGGCAGACAAGGGAAGGAGGTAGGGTGCAGGAGAGAGGGACTCCCCTGTATTAGGCCAGCACCCCCTTGGTCAGGATAGCTCAGCTCCCCAGTAAGGTGAGTGTTGCCAGGGGCAGCCCTCAGGTTAGGGACCCTGCCACTTATATTAGTGGGAGCTGAGAGAAGGAAGTCTGCAGTTAGAGAGTTGGAGTCAGGGAGCTGTTAGGGAAGTAGGGTGTAGGGAGCGAGTGCAGCTTCTGCCCCATATAGGTACCTACACTCCAGGTAGACCCCAACTCCCCACTAGTTGGGTGGGTAACTGTTCAGAAGGTGATAGAGAGTTGGAGCTAGGGAGCTGTGAGGGAAGAAGGGTGCGGGGAGTGAGAGCAGCTCCTGCACCCCATAGGTACCCACACCCCAGGTAGGCCCCAACCCCCCCGCTAGTGTAGTGGGTTAAGTACTGAGGGAGGCCCAAGATAGGGACGCTGCCCTTAGTGTTGTTAGAGTGCTGTGTTGTCAGGATCACAGCGAGCAGTGCTGTGAGGTCTGATAGGCAGGCACCTTGTTGCGCAGCACGTTGGCTGCAGCCTCCAGTGAGTTACAGCTTGCTGCGGTAGGCGCTGGGACTAGTCAGAGAGTAGTGGGTCTGGAGAAGGGCTATAGCTGTTCTAGTCACCTTGAGGTAGCGCTAGGGGTAGGATGCCTGAAGGGATAGCCTGTTAACGAGGTCAGGAATTCTGGAGAGGATCTGCACTAGGCTAGCCAACAGTAGGTAGACGCCCAAGTACTGCATGGAAGAGTACTCTAGTCCATTCCAGATCACTTACCGAAGGGACTTGGTTAGTAAGGGGAGTGGGACAGGTCATCACCCCTGCAGGCCCTAGGAGTTCCCCAAGCCACTACAGGTTGCTGTACTACAGGGACAGGCCCTAGGTTAGGGTTCCTGTCACGTTAGTACCATTTATATAGATAGGGACACAGCGGCTGCTGCTGTTCCTGTGGAAGCGGTTGGACCCACGTTGGGGTCCACAGAGACGATTCCAGAGTGGGACCGCCCTAGTGGTCCGCACGTGCAAGGAGTTCGGTTGGAGGATCAGACGGACTCATCACACGTCTGACCCTTTGAGAAGTTTGTTGCTGACCCGAGCACCGGAGTGCTCGGCAGGTATTATACCATCACATGTGCACCAACAGGCCTAGAGGTTCTTAGTGACTGCGCAGTCACCCATTGACTATCTCTGTAGGAGTACGGGACATTGGGTGGGGTTCTTGGGACACTGGGTGGGATCACCTAGTGTTTGGGAATCGTCCTGCGAGACGTCACTGTTAGTGTCTCACCGTGAGAGAGACACAGGTTATCATTATTCCTCGTTAGTAAAGTCCTTAGTTATATAATCACTGTGTGTGTGGTTTCTGATTGGGTTCCTATGTAGGGTCATTCTACACTTCCATAGAATCCTACACAGGTGGAGGCGCTGAAAGAAGATTCGTTCCAGAGGATTCACCCCAGGCTCTCACTAGCGGAGGCTCAGACTGCCTGTGAGCCTGCAGGTATACGCACCACACCGGTAACACTACATGTTCTACTCACCCACACTACATATGAGATTGGGTGGGGTGGAATACCCGTTACACATGTAAACACGACATCCTCACAGCTCCGGTATAGTTACCGCAGGGATATAACTAATTACATGTAAACGCGACGTCCCCACAGCTCCGGTATAGTTACCGCAGGGATATAACTAATTACATGTAAACGCGACGTCCCCACAGCTCCGGTATAGTTACCGCAGGGATATAACTAATAACATGTAAACGCGACGTCCCCACAGCTCCGGTATAGTTACCGCGGGGATATAACTAATTACATGTAAACGCGACGTCCCCACAGCTCCGGTATAGTTACCGCGGGGATATAACTAATTACATGTAAACGCGACGTCCCCACAGCTCCGGTATAGTTACCGCGGGGATATAACTAATTACATGTAAACGCGACGTCCCCACAGCTCCGGTATAGTTACCGCGGGGATATAACTAATTACATGTAAACGTGACGTCCCCACAGCTCCGGTATAGTTACCGCAGGGATATAACTAATAACATGTAAACGCGACGTCCCCACAGCTCCGGTATAGTTACCGCAGGGATATAACTAATTACATGTAAACGCGACGTCCCCACAGCTCCGGTATAGTTACCGCAGGGATATAACTAATAACATGTAAACGCGACGTCCCCACAGCTCCGGTATAGTTACCGCGGGGATATAACTAATTACATGTAAACGCAACGTCTCCACAGCTCCGGTATAGTTACCGAAGGGATATAACTAATTACATGTAAACGCGACGTCCCCACAGCTCCGGTATAGTTACCGCGGGGATATAACTAATTACATGTAAACACGACGTCCCCACAGCTCCGGTATAGTTACCGCGGGGATATAACTAATTACATGTAAACGCGACGTCCCCACAGCTCCGGTATAGTTACCACAGGGATATAACTAATTACATGTAAACGCGACGTCCCCACAGCTCCGGTATAGTTACCGCGGGGATATAACTAATAACATGTAAACGCGACGTCCCCACAGCTCCGGTATAGTTACCGCGGGGATATAACTAATTACATGTAAACACGACGTCCTCACAGCTCCGGTATAGTTACCGCAGGGATATAACTAATTACATGTAAACGCGACGTCCCCACAGCTCCGGTATAGTTACCGCGGGGATATAACTAATTACATGTAAACGCGACGTCCCCACAGCTCCGGTATAGTTACCGCGGGGATATAACTAATTACATGTAAACGCGACGTCCCCACAGCTCCGGTATAGTTACCGCAGGGATATAACTAATTACATGTAACGCGACGTCCCCACAGCTCCGGTATAGTTACCGCAGGGATATAACTAATAACATGTAAACGCGACGTCCCCACAGCTCCGGTATAGTTACCGCGGGGATATAACTAATTACATGTAAACGCGACGTCCCCACAGCTCCGGTATAGTTACCGCAGGGATATAACTAATAACATGTAAACGCGACGTCCCCACAGCTCCAGTATAGTTACCGCGGGGATATAACTAATTACATGTAAACGCGACGTCCCCACAGCTCCGGTATAGTTACCGCAGGGATATAACTAATTACATGTAAACGCGACGTCCCCACAGCTCCGGTATAGTTACCGCAGGGATATAACTAATTACATGTAAACGCGACGTCCCCACAGCTCCGGTATAGTTACCGCGGGGATATAACTAATTACATGTAAACGCGACGTCCCCACAGCTCCGGTATAGTTACCGCAGGGATATAACTAATTACATGTAAACGCGACGTCCCCACAGCTCCGGTATAGTTACCGCGGGGATATAACTAATTACATGTAAACGCAACGTCCCCACAGCTCCGGTATAGTTACCGCAGGGATATAACTAATAACATGTAAACGCGACGTCCCCACAGCTCCGGTATAGTTACCGCAGGGATATAACTAATAACATGTAAACGCGACGTCCCCACAGCTCCGGTATAGTTACCGCAGGGATATAACTAATTACATGTAAACGCGACGTCCCCACAGCTCCGGTATAGTTACCGCGGGGATATAACTAATTACATGTAAACGCGACGTCCCCACAGCTCCGGTATAGTTACCGCGGGGATATAACTAATTACGTGTAAACGCGACGTCCCCACAGCTCCGGTATAGTTACCGCAGGGATAGAACTAATTACATGTAAACGCGACGTCCCCACAGCTCCGGTATAGTTACCGCAGGGATATAACTAATAACATGTAAACGCGACGTCCCCACAGCTCCGGTATAGTTACCGCGGGGATATAACTAATAACATGTAAACGCGACGTCCCCACAGCTCCAGTATAGTTACCACAGGGATATAACTAATTACATGTAAACGCGACGTCCCCACAGCTCCAGTATAGTTACCGCAGGGATATAACTAATTACATGTAAACGCGACATCCCCACAGCTCCGGTATAGTTACCGCGGGGATATAACTAATTACATGTAAACGCGACGTCCCCACAGCTCCGGTATAGTTACCGCGGGGATATAACTAATAACATGTAAACGCGACGTCCCCACAGCTCCGGTATAGTTACCGCGGGGATATAACTAATAACATGTAAACGCGACGTCCTCACAGCTCCGGTATAGTTACCGCGGGGATATAACTAATTACATGTAAACGCGACGTCCCCACAGCTCCGGTATAGTTACCGCAGGGATATAACTAATTACATGTAAACGCGACGTCCCCACAGCTCCGGTATAGTTACCGCAGGGATATAACTAATTACATGTAAACGCGACGTCCCCACAGCTCCAGTATAGTTACCGCAGGGATATAACTAATTACATGTAAACGCGACGTCCCCACAGCTCCGGTATAGTTACCGCGGGGATATAACTAATAACATGTAAACGCGACGTCCCCACAGCTCCGGTATAGTTACCGCGGGGATATAACTAATTACATGTAAACGCCGCAGGGATATAACTAATTACATGTAAACGCGACGTCCCCACAGCTCCGGTATAGTTACCGCGGGGATATAACTAATTACATGTAAACACGACGTCCCCACAGCTCCGGTATAGTTACCGCAGGGATATAACTAATTACATGTAAACGCGACGTCCCCACAGCTCCGGTATAGTTACCGCAGGGATATAACTAATTACATGTAAACGCGACGTCCCCACAGCTCCGGTATAGTTACCGCGGGGATATAACTAATTACATGTAAACGCGACGTCCCCACAGCTCCGGTATAGTTACCGCAGGGATATAACTAATTACATGTAAACGCGACGTCCCCACAGCTCCGGTATAGTTACCGCGGGGATATAACTAATAACATGTAAACGCGACGTCCCCACAGCTCCGGTATAGTTACCGCGGGGATATAACTAATTACATGTAAACGCGACGTCCCCACAGCTCCGGTATAGTTACCGCGGGGATATAACTAATTACATGTAAACGCGACGTCCCCACAGCTCCGGTATAGTTACCGCAGGGATATAACTAATTACATGTAAACGCGACGTCCCCACAGCTCCGGTATAGTTACCGCAGGGATATAACTAATTACATGTAAACGCGACGTCCCCACAGCTCCAGTATAGTTACCGCAGGGATATAACTAATTACATGTAAACGCGACGTCCCCACAGCTCCGGTATAGTTACCGCGGGGATATAACTAATAACATGTAAACGCGACGTCCCCACAGCTCCGGTATAGTAACCGCAGGGATATAACTAATTACATGTAAACGCGACGTCCCCACAGCTCCGGTATAGTTACCGCGGGGATATAACTAATTACATGTAAACGCGACGTCCCCACAGCTCCGGTATAGTTACCGCAGGGATATAACTAATTACATGTAAACGCGACGTCCCCACAGCTCCGGTATAGTTACCGCAGGGATATAACTAATTACATGTAAACGCGACGTCCCCACAGCTCCGGTATAGTTACCGCAGGGATATAACTAATTACATGTAAACGCGACGTCCCCACAGCTCCGGTATAGTTACCGCGGGGATATAACTAATTACATGTAAACGCGACGTCCCCACAGCTCCGGTATAGTTACCGCGGGGATATAACTAATTACATGTAAACGCGACGTCCCCACAGCTCCGGTATAGTTACCGCAGGGATATAACTAATTACATGTAAACGCGACGTCCCCACAGCTCCGGTATAGTTACCGCAGGGATATAACTAATTACATGTAACGCGACGTCCCCACAGCTCCGGTATAGTTACCGCGGGGATATAACTAATTACATGTAAACGCGACGTCCCCACAGCTCCGGTATAGTTACCGCGGGGATATAACTAATTACATGTAAACGCGACGTCCCCACAGCTCCGGTATAGTTACCGCAGGGATATAACTAATTACATGTAAACGCGACGTCCCCACAGCTCCGGTATAGTTACCGCAGGGATATAACTAATTACATGTAAACGCGACGTCCCCACAGCTCCGGTATAGTTACCGCGGGGATATAACTAATTACATGTAAACGCGACGTCCCCACAGCTCCGGTATAGTTACCGCAGGGATATAACTAATTACATGTAAACGCGACGTCCCCACAGCTCCGGTATAGTTACCGCGGGGATATAACTAATTACATGTAACGCGACGTCCCCACAGCTCCGGTATAGTTACCGCGGGGATTTAACTAATAACATGTAAACGCGACGTCCCCACAGCTCCGGTATAGTTACCGCGGGGATATAACTAATTACATGTAAACGCGACGTCCCCACAGCTCCGGTATAGTTACCGCGGGGATATAACTAATTACATGTAAACGCGACGTCCCCACAGCTCCGGTATAGTTACCGCAGGGATATAACTAATTACATGTAAACGCGACGTCCCCACAGCTCCGGTATAGTTACCGCAGGGATATAACTAATAACATGTAAACGCGACGTCCCCACAGCTCCGGTATAGTTACCGCAGGGATATCACTAATAACATGTAAACGCGACGTCCCCACAGCTCCGGTATAGTTACCGCAGGGATATAACTAATTACATGTAAACGCGACGTCCCCACAGCTCCGGTATAGTTACCGCAGGGATATAACTAATTACATGTAAACGCGACGTCCCCACAGCTCCGGTATAGTTACCGCGGGGATATAACTAATTACATGTAAACGCGACGTCCCCACAGCTCCGGTATAGTTACCGCGGGGATATAACTAATTACATGTAAACGCGACGTCCCCACAGCTCCGGTATAGTTACCGCGGGGATATAACTAATTACATGTAAACGCGACGTCCCCACAGCTCCGGTATAGTTACCGCGGGGATATAACTAATAACATGTAAACGCGACGTCCCCACAGCTCCGGTATAGTTACCGCGGGGATATAACTAATTACATGTAAACGCGACGTCCCCACAGCTCCGGTATAGTTACCGCGGGGATATAACTAATTACATGTAACGCGACGTCCCCACAGCTCCGGTATAGTTACCGCGGGGATTTAACTAATAACATGTAAACGCGACGTCCCCACAGCTCCGGTATAGTTACCGCGGGGATATAACTAATTACATGTAAACGCGACGTCCCCACAGCTCCGGTATAGTTACCGCGGGGATATAACTAATTACATGTAAACGCGACGTCCCCACAGCTCCGGTATAGTTACCGCAGGGATATAACTAATTACATGTAAACGCGACGTCCCCACAGCTCCGGTATAGTTACCGCAGGGATATAACTAATAACATGTAAACGCGACGTCCCCACAGCTCCGGTATAGTTACCGCAGGGATATCACTAATAACATGTAAACGCGACGTCCCCACAGCTCCGGTATAGTTACCGCAGGGATATAACTAATTACATGTAAACGCGACGTCCCCACAGCTCCGGTATAGTTACCGCAGGGATATAACTAATTACATGTAAACGCGACGTCCCCACAGCTCCGGTATAGTTACCGCGGGGATATAACTAATTACATGTAAACGCGACGTCCCCACAGCTCCGGTATAGTTACCGCGGGGATATAACTAATTACATGTAAACGCGACGTCCCCACAGCTCCGGTATAGTTACCGCGGGGATATAACCAATTACATGTAAACGCGACGTCCCCACAGCTCCGGTATAGTTACCGCGGGGATATAACTAATAACATGTAAACGCGACGTCCCCACAGCTCCGGTATAGTTACCGCGGGGATATAACTAATTACATGTAAACGCGACGTCCCCACAGCTCCGGTATAGTTACCGCAGGGATATAACTAATTACATGTAAACGCGACGTCCCCACAGCTCCGGTATAGTTACCGCGGGGATATAACTAATTACATGTAAACACGACGTCCCCACAGCTCCGGTATAGTTACCGCGGGGATATAACTAATTACATGTAAACGCGACGTCCCCACAGCTCCGGTATAGTTACCGCAGGGATATAACTAATTACATGTAAACGCGACGTCCCCACAGCTCCGGTATAGTTACCGCAGGGATATAACTAATTACATGTAAACGTGACGTCCCCACAGCTCCGGTATAGTTACCGCGGGGATATAACTAATAACATGTAAACGCGACGTCCCCACAGCTCCGGTATAGTTACCGCAGGGATATAACTAATAACATGTAAACGCGACGTCCCCACAGCTCCGGTATAGTTACCGCGGGGATATAACTAATTACATGTAAACGCGACGTCCCCACAGCTCCGGTATAGTTACCGCGGGGATATAACGAGACGTCAGTGCTAATTACATGTAAACGCGACGTCCCCACAGCTCCGGTATAGTTACCGCGGGGATATAACTAATTACATGTAAACGCGACGTCCCCACAGCTCCGGTATAGTTACCGCAGGGATATAACTAATTACATGTAAACGCGACGTCCCCACAGCTCCGGTATAGTTACCGCAGGGATATAACTAATAACATGTAAACGCGACGTCCCCACAGCTCCGGTATAGTTACCGCAGGGATATAACTAATAACATGTAAACGCGACGTCCCCACAGCTCCGGTATAGTTACCGCGGGGATATAACTAATTACATGTAAACGCGACGTCCCCACAGCTCCGGTATAGTTACCGCGGGGATATAACTAATTACATGTAAACGCGACGTCCCCACAGCTCCGGTATAGTTACCGCGGGGATATAACTAATTACATGTAAACGCGACGTCCCCACAGCTCCGGTATAGTTACCGCGGGGATATAACGAGACGTCAGTGCTAATTACATGTAAACGCGACGTCCCCACAGCTCCGGTATAGTTACCGCGGGGATATAACTAATTACATGTAAACGCGACGTCCCCACAGCTCCGGTATAGTTACCGCAGGGATATAACTAATTACATGTAAACGCGACGTCCCCACAGCTCCGGTATAGTTACCGCAGGGATATAACTAATTACATGTAAACGCGACGTCCCCACAGCTCCGGTATAGTTACCGCAGGGATATAACTAATAACATGTAAACGCGACGTCCCCACAGCTCCGGTATAGTTACCGCAGGGATATAACTAATAACATGTAAACGCGACGTCCCCACAGCTCCGGTATAGTTACCGCGGGGATATAACTAATTACATGTAAACGCGACGTCCCCACAGCTCCGGTATAGTTACCGCGGGGATATAACTAATTACATGTAAACGCGACGTCCCCACAGCTCAGGTATAGTTACCGCAGGGATATAACTAATTACATGTAACGCGACGTCCCCACAGCTCCGGTATAGTTACCGCGGGGATATAACTAATTACATGTAAACGCGACGTCCCCACAGCTCCGGTATAGTTACCGCAGGGATATAACTAATTACATGTAAACACGACGTCCCCACAGCTCCGGTATAGTTACCGCAGGGATATAACTAATTACATGTAAACGCGACGTCCCCACAGCTCCGGTATAGTTACCGCAGGGATATAACTAATTACATGTAAACGCGACGTCCCCACAGCTCCGGTATAGTTACCGCAGGGATATAACTAATAACATGGAAACGCGACGTCCCCACAGCTCCGGTATAGTTACCGCAGGGATATAACTAATTACATGTAAACGCGACGTCCCCACAGCTCCGGTATAGTTACCGCAGGGATATAACTAATTACATGTAAACGCGACGTCCCCACAGCTCCGGTATAGTTACCGCAGGGATATAACTAATTACATGTAAACGCGACGTCCCCACAGCTCCGGTATAGTTACCGCGGGGATATAACGAGACGTCAGTGCTAATTACATGTAAACGCGACGTCCCCACAGCTCCGGTATAGTTACCGCGGGGATATAACTAATTACATGTAAACGCGACGTCCCCACAGCTCCGGTATAGTTACCGCGGGGATATAACTAATTACATGTAAACGCGACGTCTCCACAGCTCCGGTATAGTTACCGAAGGGATATAACTAATTACATGTAAACGCGACGTCCCCACAGCTCCGGTATAGTTACCGCAGGGATATAACTAATTACATGTAAACGCGACGTCCCCACAGCTCCGGTATAGTTACCGCAGGGATATAACTAATTACATGTAAACGCGACGTCCCCACAGCTCCGGTATAGTTACCGCAGGGATATAACTAATTACATGTAAACGCGACGTCCCCACAGCTCCGGTATAGTTACCGCGGGGATATAACTAATTACATGTAAACGCGACGTCCCCACAGCTCCGGTATAGTTACCGCGGGGATATAACTAATAACATGTAAACGTGACGTCCCCACAGCTCCGGTATAGTTACCGCAGGGATATAACTAATTACATGTAAACGCGACGTCCCCACAGCTCCGGTATAGTTACCGCGGGGATATAACTAATAACATGTAAACGCGACGTCCCCACAGCTCCGGTATAGTTACCGCGGGGATATAACTAATTACATGTAAACACGACGTCCCCACAGCTCCGGTATAGTTACCGCAGGGATATAACTAATTACATGTAAACGCGACGTCCCCACAGCTCCGGTATAGTTACCGCAGGGATATAACTAATTACATGTAAACGCGACGTCCCCACAGCTCCGGTATAGTTACCGCAGGGATATAACTAATTACATGTAAACGCGACGTCCCCACAGCTCCGGTATAGTTACCGCGGGGATATAACTAATTACATGTAAACGCGACGTCCCCACAGCTCCGGTATAGTTACCGCAGGGATATAACTAATAACATGTTAACGCGACGTCCCCACAGCTCCGGTATAGTTACCGCAGGGATATAACTAATAACATGTAAACGCGATGTCCCCACAGCTCCGGTATAGTTACCGCAGGGATATAACTAATTACATGTAAACACGACGTCCCCACAGCTCCGGTATAGTTACCGCAGGGATATAACTAATTACATGTAAACGCGACGTCCCCACAGCTCCGGTATAGTTACCGCAGGGATATAACTAATTACATGTAAACGCGACGTCCCCACAGCTCCGGTATAGTTACCGCAGGGATATAACTAATTACATGTAAACGCGACGTCCCCACAGCTCCGGTATAGTTACCGCGGGGATATAACTAATTACATGTAAACGCGACGTCCCCACAGCTCCGGTATAGTTACCGCGGGGATATAACTAATTACATGTAAACGCGACATCCCCACAGCTCCGGTATAGTTACCGCAGGGATATAACTAATTACATGTAAACGCGACGTCCCCACAGCTCCGGTATAGTTACCGCAGGGATATAACTAATTACATGTAAACGCGACGTCCCCACAGCTCCGGTATAGTTACCGCGGGGATATAACTAATAACATGTAAACGCGACGTCCCCACAGCTCCGGTATAGTTACCGCGGGGATATAACTAATTACATGTAAACGCGACGTCCCCACAGCTCCGGTATAGTTACCGCGGGGATATAACTAATAACATGTAAACGCGACGTCCCCACAGCTCCGGTATAGTTACCGCGGGGATATAACTAATAACATGTAAACGCGACGTCCCCACAGCTCCGGTATAGTTACCGCAGGGATATAACTAATAACATGTAAACGCGACGTCCCCACAGCTCCGGTATAGTTACCGCAGGGATATAACTAATTACATGTAACGCGACGTCCCCACAGCTCCGGTATAGTTACCGCAGGGATATAACTAATTACATGTAAACGCGACGTCCCCACAGCTCCGGTATAGTTACCGCAGGGATATAACTAATTACATGTAAACGCCGCAGGGATATAACTAATTACATGTAAACGCGACGTCCCCACAGCTCCGGTATAGTTACCGCAGGGATATAACTAATTACATGTAAACGCGACGTCCCCACAGCTCCGGTATAGTTACCGCGGGGATATAACTAATTACATGTAAACGCGACGTCCCCACAGCTCCGGTATAGTTACCGCGGGGATATAACTAATTACATGTAAACGCGACGTCCCCACAGCTCCGGTATAGTTACCGCAGGGATATAACTAATTACATGTAAACGCGACGTCCCCACAGCTCCGGTATAGTTACCGCGGGGATATAACTAATTACATGTAAACGCGACGTCCCCACAGCTCCGGTATAGTTACCGCGGGGATATAACTAATTACATGTAAACGCGACGTCCCCACAGCTCCGGTATAGTTACCGCAGGGATATAACTAATTACATGTAAACGCGACGTCCCCACAGCTCCGGTATAGTTACCGCAGGGATATAACTAATTACATGTAAACACGACGTCCCCACAGCTCCGGTATAGTTACCGCGGGGATATAACTAATTACATGTAAACGCGACGTCCCCACAGCTCCGGTATAGTTACCGCAGGGATATAACTAATAACATGTAAACGCGACGTCCCCACAGCTCCGGTATAGTTACCGCGGGGATATAACTAATTACATGTAAACGCGACGTCCCCACAGCTCCGGTATAGTTACCGCAGGGATATAACTAATTACATGTAAACGCGACGTCCCCACAGCTCCGGTATAGTTACCGCGGGGATATAACTAATAACATGTAAACGTGACGTCCCCACAGCTCCGGTATAGTTACCGCAGGGATATAACTAATTACATGTAAACGCGACGTCCCCACAGCTCCGGTATAGTTACCGCGGGGATATAACTAATTACATGTAAACGCGACGTCCCCACAGCTCCGGTATAGTTACCGCGGGGATATAACTAATTACATGTAAACGCGACGTCCCCACAGCTCCGGTATAGTTACCGCGGGGATATAACTAATTACATGTAAACGAGACGTCCCCACAGCTCCGGTATAGTTACCGCAGGGATATAACTAATAACATGTAAACGCGACGTCCCCACAGCTCCGGTATAGTTACCGCGGGGATATAACTAATAACATTTAAACGCGACGTCCCCACAGCTCCAGTATAGTTACCGCGGGGATATAACTAATAACATGTAAACGCGACGTCCCCACAGCTCCGGTATAGTTACCGCGGGGATATAACTAATTACATGTAAACGCGACGTCCCCACAGCTCCGGTATAGTTACCGCAGGGATATAACTAATTACATGTAAACGTGACGTCCCCACAGCTCCGGTATAGTTACCGCGGGGATATAACTAATTACATGTAAACGCGACGTCCCCACAGCTTCGGTATAGTTACCGCGGGGATATAACTAATTACATGTAAACGCGACGTCCCCACAGCTTCGGTATAGTTACCGCGGGGATATAACTAATTACATGTAAACGCGACGTCCACACAGCTCCGGTATAGTTACCGCAGGGATATAACTAATTACATGTAAACGCGACGTCCCCACAGCTCCGGTATAGTTACCGCAGGGATATAACTAATTACATGTAAACGCGACGTCCCCACAGCTCCGGTATAGTTACCGAAGGGATATAACTAATTACATGTAACGCGACGTCCCCACAGCTCCGGTATAGTTACCGCAGGGATATAACTAATTACATGTAAACGCGACGTCCCCACAGCTCCGGTATAGTTACCGCGGGGATATAACTAATAACATGTAAACGCGACGTCCCCACAGCTCCGGTATAGTTACCGCGGGGATATAACTAATAACATGTAAACGCGACGTCCCCACAGCTCCGGTATAGTTACCGCGGGGATATAACTAATTACATGTAAACGCGACGTCCCCACAGCTCCGGTATAGTTACCGCGGGGATATAACTAATTACATGTAAACGTGACGTCCCCACAGCTCCGGTATAGTTACCGCGGGGATATAACTAATTACATGTAAACGCGACGTCCCCACAGCTCCGGTATAGTTACCGCGGGGATATAACTAATTACATGTAAACGCGACGTCCCCACAGCTCCGGTATAGTTACCGCGGGGATATAACTAATTACATGTAAACGCGACGTCCCCACAGCTCCGGTATAGTTACCGCAGGGATATAACTAATAACATGTAAACGCGACGTCCCCACAGCTCCGGTATAGTTACCGCGGGGATATAACTAATAACATGTAAACGCGACGTCCCCACAGCTCCGGTATAGTTACCGCGGGGATATAACTAATTACATGTAAACGCGACGTCCCCACAGCTCCGGTATAGTTACCGCAGGGATATAACTAATAACATGTAAACACGACGTCCTCACAGCTCCGGTATAGTTACCGCAGGGATATAACTAATTACATGTAAACGCGACGTCCCCACAGCTCCGGTATAGTTACCGCGGGGATATAACTAATTACATGTAAACGCGACGTCCCCACAGCTCCGGTATAGTTACCGCAGGGATATAACTAATTACATGTAAACGCGACGTCCCCACAGCTCCGGTATAGTTACCGCAGGGATATAACTAATTACATGTAAACGCGACGTCCCCACAGCTCCGGTATAGTTACCGCAGGGATATAACTAATTACATGTAAACGCGACGTCCCCACAGCTCCGGTATAGTTACCGCGGGGATATAACGAGACGTCAGTGCTAATTACATGTAAACGCGACGTCCCCACAGCTCCGGTATAGTTACCGCGGGGATATAACGAGACGTTAGTTAGGTCAGCACTATAGGTGGCGTTACCCACATCCAGGCCCTGAGATAGGTCTGTTACGGGGTCTGATTAAGTGTGAGATCACAGTTAATTCTGACTTAACTAACATATTGTTATTTACAGGGTTCTTTCCCTCTCCTGTCATCTCTTTAATTAAACACCTTTTCCGGGCCTGGATGGGAGTAACCCCGCCTTTGGGTAAAACCGGCTTAACGCCATGTTATTTCAAGCTAACGAGAGACAGCGCTAATTTAACATGCCGTTAAGCCTGTACTAATGAGATTGCTAACGACTGTGGTCTTTGCATATAATTAGCTGTGGATTTGCATTAACCTCGGGGAACACAGCGTCTGCTGGATTTTGACAACACCACTTTATGAGTCATGAGTTACCGGACTGCTGAGAATCTCGCCCTTAGTGCTTGTGTCTATATTTTAACCCCTTTGGCACCACATACGGTACATGTCACGCATCCCATGCTACTGACTATATCATTGCTTTGTTTCCTCTTCTCTCTAACCAGAGGAGGAAATACACAGGACACAGTGTAACACTGGCAGTGTAGGACCTGCTGATAAGCTGCAACCTTGGCAAGGTCAGACCCGAGCATGTTCTGCCCGAGAGATTGAACTAAAATGACCCGTACTTATGAGAAGAGAAAACATATAGAAATTAACTAAATAATGTCATACTGGGGCTTCGTCTACTGTTTTGAGGTCATTGTCCCAGAAGCGCTCCGGTCGGCAGAATGAAACATATAATACTGTGGGACTGGGTTTTGAGCTTGCTAACACTGTGTGTGTCTAATTGTACCAAGCCCATATACAGGCTAATGAATGTGTTACATGCCCCTGCAGAATACTTCTGTTCAGTTTGGGATAAGGCCCGAGAGGTGAAGGTAACTGGATGTTACTGTCCGTCGTGGATTTAGGGCAGCACAGCTCCCAAAGTAACAATGGAAGCTTCGCAAGAGACAATGGCCGGTACCTGCAAGGAAAATGAGCCAGCGTTGGTGCGGACGTGATCCGATCCTTCAAAGTACCCGGTGACAAGCAGACAAGGTGGCCACCACTCCGGGTTGGACCCGGAGACTACGGGTTTGGGATACTTATCCCCGGGCTACGGGTTTTGATGTAAAGTCTCCGGGGTGAAGGGCAGCAAACGAGTTGTTCTGTTGGCGAGAGCGCTCCCTAGCGGTCTGACCCAGAAGTCTTCACTGCCTTCTCTGGTGGCATCTTCCTCTGCATGGTCCCGTCAAGGTGGCTCCGCGACATCAAAAGGCTTCACGTTGCTACGACAACGGGACGGCCTGCGGCACAACGTTGCCATGACAATGTGACATCTCATGGTGTCGTGACGTGCCGTACCCTTTAACGTCGTACTGTCACAATACACTCTTTGGGAGCTGCACTCCAGATGCTCTTCATATTCTCTATGGGAGCTGTGCACACTCATGCTCTTCAAACTCGGTATAACTACGGAACTGCACTCACCCTCACGCTGTACATGCCTGTCAATAGGGGTTGCAATACCCTTTATTTCCACCGCTCCTCCACATGTCGCTGTCTACCTGCTTCTCCATGGGAGCTGCAGTTCCATGCCTCTCCGCGTGGCGCTGTCTCCCTGCTTCTCTATGGCAGCTGCAGTTCCATGCCTCTCCGCGTGGCGCTGTCTCCCTGCTTCTCTATGGCAGCTGCTGTTCCCTTCCTCTCCGCGTGGCGCTGTCTCCCTGCTTCTCTATGGCAGCTGCTGTTCCCTTACTCTCCGCGTGGCGCTGTCTCCCTGCTTCTCTATGGCAGCTGCTGTCCCCATGGTTCTCTATGAGAGCTGCAGTACCCTCGCTGCCCGCTGCTCCCCCGCGCGGCGCTGTCCCCCTCCCCGCGCCGCTCTGTGCGCTGTCCCAGCTCAGTGTCCTGCAGACATGGCGGCGCCCCGCAGCATCATGCCGCTGCTCTGCCGGGTGGCGCAGGGGATGTGCCGGGTGTCCGGCCAGCAGGTCAGGCCGCGCACCACCGGCTGCTCCCGAGCAGAGCCGACAAGGAGCCAGGAGGAGGAGGAGGAGCAGTGGGACGTAGAGCCCGGGCCCGGCGGGGAAATGGGGAGAGGTGAGTGGGGGAGGTCACAGGGTCACTGGTCCTAGCGGTATCAGTACCCCCCGTCTTCTAGTCCTAGGGGTCTCAGTACCCTCCTCCCCCGTTTTCTAGTCCTAGTGGTGTCAGGACCCTCCTCCCCCGTTTTCTAGTCCTAGGGGTATCAGCACCCTCTTTCCACGTGTTCTAGTCCTAGAGGTGTCAGTTCTCCCGCCGTCTTCTAGTCCTGGAGGTGTCAGTACCCCCTCCCCCCCCTTTCTTCTTGTCCTAGATGTCAGTACCCCCTCCCCCCCCTTTCTTCTTGTCCTAGATGTCAGTAATCTTTAGCTTTTTGGTCCCACGTGTGTTAATGGTTTTAGAGACGTCAGTGTTTTTACCTGCTTCCTGGCGGTGTCCTCTCCCCCAAAGTGATCCTAGAGGTGTCAGTGCCCTCTGCCTTCACGTTCTGAATGGTTCCCAAACCCTCTCCCAACATTCAATTCACCTGAGTAACTGCAATTAAAACCCTGTGTGGCCATGGCTCCTCCCTGATGGTTCTAGAGGTAGAGGTCTACCTGTATTTAGGACCTAGTAGTCAGTCGTGATCTCTTTCACACCTTCCTACTGGACCTGGGTAGTATTAGTACTGGTCCTAGAGGCTTGTGTCCCCAGTGCCAGATACTCTTAGAGGTCTCAGTGCCCCCCACCTTAATTGGCATTTTCTCCATCTGTTTGTATGTGACTAAATTAGTGTGTGTTGGTGCTTTTCTAATATAAGCTATAAACATGACTTACAGGTACAAATAGCACAGCATGTATCTTCTCACTGTGGGAATAGCGCTGTTTCCATTTTATTTGGGCACAAGTAGGAAGTTGTACATTTTAACGTGTCTTGAATGATCTGATGCCCTTTGCAAAGTAAACTGGAAGGTGATGTGTAAAGGCCCCTGATAGTTGTCTGACACTAGTAATCCATGGAGACATGCATCGGGTTGGCAGAGTTTATGCTCTGATGTAGCAGGCATGGTAGATTCTCAATTCATTTTACATCAACACCAAATGTATGGAAGGTGTTTGAGTTTACTTCCTGAAACCCCTCCCCCATCTGCTTTCTGCAACCCCTCCCCCATCTGCTTTCTGCAACCCCTCCCCCATCTGCTTTCTGCAACCCCTCCCCCATCTGCTTTCTGCAACCCCTCTCCCATCTGCTTTCTGCAACCCCTCCCCCATCTGCTTTCTGCAACCCCTCCCCCATCTGCTTTCTGCAACCCCTCCCCCATCTGCTTTCTGCAACCCCTCCCCCATCTGCTTTCTGCAACCCCTCCCCCATCTGCTTTCTGCAACCCCTCCCCCATCTGCTTTCTGCAACCCCTCCCCCATCTGCTTTCTGCAACCCCTCCCCATCTGCTTTCTGCAACCCCGCCCCCATCTGCTTTCTGCAACCCCGCCCCCATCTGCTTTCTGCAACCCCTCCCCCATCTGCTTTCTGCAACCCCTCCCCCATCTGCTTTCTGCAACCCCTCCCCCATCTGCTTTCTGCAACCCTTCCCCCACCTGCTTCCTGAAACCCCTCCCCAACTGCTTCCTTAAACTCCTCCCCCACCTGCTTCCTGAAACCCCTCCCCCACCTGCTTCCTGAAACCCCTCCCCCACCTGCTTCCTGAAACCCCTCCCCCACCTCCTTCCTGAAACCCCTCCCCCACCTCCTTCCTGAAACCCCTCCCCCACCTCCTTCCTGAAACCCCTCCCCCACCTCCTTCCTGAAACCCCTCCCCCACCTCCTTCCTGAAACCCCTCCCCCACCTCCTTCCTGAAACCCCTCCCCCACCTCCTTCCTGAAACCCCTCCCCCACCTCCTTCCTGAAACCCCTCCCCCACCTGCTTCCTGAAACCCCTCCCCCACCTGCTTCCTGAAACCCCTCACCCACCTGCTTCCTGAAACCCCTCACCCACCTGCTTCCTGAAACCCCTCCCCCACCTGCTTCCTGAAACCCCTCACCCACCTGCTTCCTGAAACCCCTTCCCCACCTGCTTCCTGAAACCCCTCCCCTACCTGCTTCCTGAAACCCCTCCCCCACCTGCTTCCTGAAACCCCTCCCCCACCTGCTTCCTGAAACCCCTCCCCCACCTGCTTCCTGAAACCCCTCCCCCACCTGCTTCCTGAAACCCCTCCCCTACCTGCTTCCTGAAACCCCTCCCCTACCTGCTTCCTGAAACCCCTCCCCTACCTGCTTCCTGAAACCCCTCCCCCACCTGCTTCCTGAAACCCCTCCCCCACCTGCTTCCTGAAACCCCTCCCCCACCTGCTTCCTGAAACCCCTCCCCCACCTGCTTCCTGAAACCCCTCCCCCACCTGCTTCCTGAAACCCCTCCCCCACCTGCTTCCTGAAACCCCTCCCCCACCTGCTTCCTGAAACCCCTCCCCCACCTGCTTCCTGAAACCCCCCCCACCTGCTTCCTGAAACCCCTCCCCCACCTGCTTCCTGAAACCCCTCCCCCACCTGCTTCCTGAAACCCCTCCCCCACCTGCTTCCTGAAACCCCTCCCCCACCTGCTTCCTCAAACCCCTCCCCCACCTGCTTCCTCAAACCCCTCCCTCCATCTGCTTCCTCAAACCCCTCCCTCCATCTGCTTCCTCAAACCCCTCCCCCATCTGCTTCCTCAAACCCCTCCCACATCTGCTTCCTCAAACCCCTCCCCCCATCTGCTTCCTTAAACCCCTCCCCCCATCTGCTTCCTCAAACCCCTCCCCCCATCTGCTTCCTCAAACCCCTCCCCCACCTGCTTCCTCAAACCCCTCCCCCACCTGCTTCCTCAAACCCCTCCCCCACCTGCTTCCTGAAACCCCTCCCCTACCTGCTTCCTGAAACCCCTCCCCCACCTGCTTCCTGAAACCCCTCCCCCACCTGCTTCCTGAAACCCCTCCCCCACCTGCTTCCTGAAACCCCTCCCCCACCTGCTTCCTGAAACCCCTCCCCCACCTGCTTCCTGAAACCCCTCCCCCACCTGCTTCCTGAAACCCCTCCCCATCTGCTTTCTGAAACCCCTCCCCATCTGCTTTCTGAAACCCCTCCCCATCTGCTTTCTGAAACCCCTCCCCATCTGCTTCCTGAAACCCCTCCCCATCTGCTTCCTGAAACCCCTCCCCATCTGCTTCCTCAAACCCATCCCTCCATCTGCTTCCTCAAACCTCTCCCCCCATCTGCTTCCTCAAACCTCTCCCCCCATCTGCTTCCTCAAACCTCTCCCCCATCTGCTTCCTCAAACCCCTCCCCCCATCTGCTTCCTCAAACCCCTCCCCCCATCTGCTTCCACAAACCCCTCCCTCCATCTGCTTCCTCAAATCCCTCCCTCCATCTGCTTCCTCAAACCACTCCCTCCATCTGCTTCCTCAAACCACTCCCTCCATCTGCTTCCTCAAACCCCTCCCCATCTGCTTCCTCAAACCCCTCCCCCCATCTGCTTCCTCAAACCCCTCCCCCCATCTGCTTCCTCAAACCCCTCCCCCCATCTGCTTCCTCAAACCCCTCCCCCCATCTGCTTCCCGAACACCCTCCACCCCCACCTGCTTCCCGAACACCCTCCACCCCCACCTGCTTCCCGAACACCCTCCACCCCCACCTGCTTCCCGAACACCCTCCACCCCCACCTGCTTCCCGAACACCCTCCACCCCCACCTGCTTCCCGAACACCCTCCACCCCCACCTGCTTCCCGAACACCCTCCACCCCCACCTGCTTCCCGAACACCCTCCCCCCCACCTGCTTCCCGAACACCCTCCCCCCCACCTGCTTCCCGAACACCCTCCCCCCCACCTGCTTCCCGAACACCCTCCCCCCCACCTGCTTCCCGAACACCCTCCCCTCCACCTGCTTCCCGAACACCCTCCCCCCCACCTGCTTCCCGAACACCCTCCCCCCACCTGCTTCCCGAACACCCTCCCCCCCACCTGCTTCCCGAACACCCTCCCCCCCACCTGCTTCCCGAACACCCTCCCCCCCACCTGCTTCCCGAACACCCTCCCCTCCACCTGCTTCCCGAACACCCTCCCCCCCACCTGCTTCCCGAACACCCTCCCCCCCACCTGCTTCCCGAACACCCTCCCCCCCACCTGCTTCCCGAACACCCTCCCCCCCACCTGCTTCCCGAACACCCTCCCCCCCACCTGCTTCCCGAACACCCTCCCCCCCACCTGCTTCCCGAACACCCTCCCCCCCACCTGCTTCCCGAACACCCTCCCCCCCACCTGCTTCCCGAACACCCTTCCCCCCACCTGCTTCCGAACACCCTCCCCCCACCTGCTTCCCGAAAACCCGCCCCCCCCCCCACCTGCTTCCCGAAAACCCGCTGGGCTGCGCCTCCCCTCGGTGCGTGGATGTGGGTTTCCCCGGTAGTATACCCTGAACACAGCCCTGTTTCCCTTTAGGTCTCTTAAAGGAATTCCCGAAGCCGAAAAGCTTACTGAACGATGTGATTTGCAGAGCCCTGAAGACCACACACACCAAAGACAAGCTGGTTTATATCCACACTAACAACGCCAGGGGAAATGTGAGTGTCTCTCGTCGTCCCGTGAGGCAGACAGACCACGAGAGAGCCCTCAGATATATCAATCATCTGCTACCTTCAAATCATAACGTTATGGAAATCATTAAAAACACAAGCTCAATCTCTAAAAGAAAACCCCCCGTAATATTGTAATGTCCCTTATAGCAGCACCTCTGCTTTCCAAGGATTCGCTTGTTGGGGAATCTCTTATAATGCGTTAGTGGTGGTAGGTACCCATAATACTGTGGTGGTAGTTACCAATAATAGAGTGGGGGTAGGTACCCATAATAGAGTGGGGGTAGGTACCCATAATACTGTGGTGCTAGGTACCCATAATACTGGGGTGGTAGTTACCAATAATAGAGTGGGGGTAGGTACCCATAATAGAGTGGGGGTAGGTACCCATAATAGAATGGGGGTAGGTACCCATAAAAGAGTGGGGGTAGGTACCCATAATAGAGTGGGGGTAGGTACCCATAATAGAGTGGTGCTAGGTACCCATAATAGAGTGGTGGTAGGTACCCGTAATAGAGTGGGGGTAGGTACCCATAATATAGTGGTGGTAGGTACCCATAATATAGTGGTGCTAGTACCCATAATATAGTGGTGGTAGGTACCCATAATATAGTGGTGGTAGGTACCCAATAATATAGGGACGGTAGGTACCCAAAATATAGTGGTGGTAGGTACCCATAATATAGTGGTGGTAGGTACCCATAATATAGTACCCATATTATAGTGGTGGTAGGTACCCATATTATAGTGGTGGTAGGTACCCATAATACTGTGGTGCTAGGTACCCATAATACTGTGGTGCTAGGTACCCATAATACTGTGGTGGTAGGTACCCATAATATAGTGGTGGTAGGTACCCATAATATAGTGGTGGTAGGCTCAATCAGTCCCTGCTTCAGCACAGGTGGTGCAGTCTTTGACTGAGACTGAGCCTCTGATTGAGCCACTTGTGCTGAAGCTGGGATATCCTGACCTGTTTGGGGAGGACTGGAGGGGCGCCCCCCTGCCCTAAAGAAACTTCATCAGGGCTATCGCCTGTGTGTGTGTTACATACAAGAAAGAAGTGCTTCCCTGCGCATTATTAATGGCCGCTGTACTTTCCCAGAGTTCCCCTGACCATGACTCGCCTGCTTCTTGTTAGATAATAATAGAGTGGGGGTAGGTACCCATAATAGAGTGGGGGTAGGTACCCATAATAGAATGGGGGTAGGTACCCATAAAAGAGTGGGGGTAGGTACCCATAATAGAGTGGGGGTAGGTACCCATAATAGAGTGGTGCTAGGTACCCATAATAGAGTGGTGGTAGGTACCCGTAATAGAGTGGGGGTAGGTACCCATAATATAGTGGTGGTAGGTACCCATAATATAGTGGTGGTAGGTACCCATAATATAGTGGTGGTAGGTACCCATAATATAGTGGTGGTAGGTACCCAATAATATAGGGACGGTAGGTACCCAAAATATAGTGGTGGTAGGTACCCATAATATAGTGGTGGTAGGTACCCATAATATAGTGGTGGTAGGTACCCATATTATAGTGGTGGTAGGTACCCATATTATAGTGGTGGTAGGTACCCATAATACTGTGGTGCTAGGTACCCATAATACTGTGGTGCTAGGTACCCATAATATAGTGGTGGTAGGTACCCATAATATAGTGGTGGTAGGTACCCATAATATAGTGGTGGTAGGCTCAATCAGTCCCTGCTTCAGCACAGGTGGTGCAGTCTTTGACTGAGACTGAGCCTCTGATTGAGCCACTTGTGCTGAAGCTGGGATATCCTGACCTGTTTGGGGAGGACTGGAGGGGCGCCCCCCTGCCCTAAAGAAACTTCATCAGGGCTATCGCCTGTGTGTGTGTTACATACAAGAAAGAAGTGCTTCCCTGCGCATTATTAATGGCCGCTGTACTTTCCCAGAGTTCCCCTGACCATGACTCGCCTGCTTCTTGTTCCCAGAAAGTGACCCTGCGCATAAAATGGCCGAAGCCCATGGAGGTGGAGGGCTACGGACAGAAGAAGATCGACGCAGAGCGCCAGGCAGCGGCTGCCGCGTGCAAGATATTCCAGGTACAGAGCAGCAGGGCTGTCCCCGCGGCCACACACGGCGACTGGGGCCGGCCCCATAGAGGGCTGTGCTGTGTGTGTGGCGCGCGCCGCCATTACCCCCGGGGACTCAGCCTGAAGTGTTTTAGATTTGAAGCCTATGTGATAAGTGTAGGTCAGGGAGAGGCCAACTCCAGCCCTCAAGGGCCACCAGCAGGTCAGGTTTGCAGGATATCCCTGCTTCAGCACAAGTGGCTTAATCTGAGCTACTGATTGAGCCACCTGTGCTGAAGCAGGGATATCCTGAGAACCTGACCCTTGAGGGCTGGAGTTGACCACTCCTGTCCTATTCCATCAGTCTTCGACTGAGCCGCTGATTGAGCCACCTGTGCTGAAGCAGGGATATCCTGCACACCTGACCTGCTGGAGGACTCGAGGTGACCATTTAGTTTCTCAAAATGACCTCTCTGCGAAATCAGAAAGTCTGCAAGACTTCTACAGGGGGAAATCCTGCTAAATGCACCATATGAGAGAGCAGCCAATTCTAAACTCCACCTGGAATATTGTCCAATATAAACTATACACAGTGTGTCTCGCCTTGAGGAAAAGATAGGGGCCTTGCTCCTGCAGTACCCGGGGACAGACATACAAAGAGCTGCTGTGATAATGGGACAGTTGGATGGTGTTTCCTTTCAAGAGAGAACTTCCTTGTCTAATACCGACACGTGTATTTTTTTGTTGTTACAATTCTCGGGAGCACGACTGATCCCAGAATCCCTCAGCTGCAGATGTCTGCATATTTGACATCAGATTTTACAATGACTCATATTTGTACGGGACTAGAAATTGAAAACTCGGAACGTCCCAAAACTCGGACCATGTGCCGTGTCCCGGAAACGCGTGGCAGTGATGGAGATACACCACTGCTTCTAGTTGGGTCTTGAAGTCCTCCATGATCAGGGTTGCAGTCACAATGCTGATCAGATGTCAGAATCAGCGGACGTGTTGGCTACTGGACGTATAGAAAGGCCCGCGCGTTCATGAGCATAAAATCAGCGGCAATGCAGCCATCATATCCAATCAGGGCCGTGTGTAACCGCCAGCTCTGCCCTTGACAACAAACCCAGCCTGGAAGCTGCAGCCGCCACAGAGGAGACGGTGGTGTTGGAGACAATCCAGCCCTTATGGGAGACACAGACCTCCGTAGGGGATGCCGGTATCTCGGCACAGTTTAAAGCAGAGTCACGTCGTCCAATAGGAAGCTGAACCTGATGATATCACGGCTTTCTATTGGGCGCTGGGTGCGGGCTCTTTGAAACGCCGCCATCATGTGAACCCAGCTAGCGGAGTGGCTACCGGCACCCCGTACGGAAGTAATTATCTCAGGACGCGGGGGGTTCCCGGAGCTGAACGGAATGGGGTTCAGCTCCGGAGACGCCCCGCTTCCGTGTTACAGGGACAGGGTCCGCCTGGGTTGCTGATGGGAGTGAACAAACTGCAGAGAAGGGGCAGTCGGGTTAATATCGGCAAAGTAGATGGCGATCCAGTTCAAAGCAGAAATGTTACTGCTGGTCGTAAGCCATGCCAGCGCTTTGCACGGCACAAATGTTACACGCGGCTTCACGCAAAATGCCGAGACACCAAAAGTACCACAGAATGGGAATGTCGCCCATATCTTGGCCACGAGTGTGTGCCCCGCCACGTGCCCGTGTAATAATTTCTTATACAGTAGCTACAAATAATGGACCATTATTTAATTCACTAACCGCCCTGCGTTATATTTTGTTTTCTTTAACACAAGGTTAATATAGAGGTTTGATAAATGTATTAGGTTTGTGTGTGTGTGTGTATATGTATGTATGTATGTGTATATATATATATGTTAAGATTTGACAACCTTAGTAGTGGTGAGCCTGCGTATATAGTAGAGATAATAGAGATTTTATAGCTAATAATATTATGTAAGGGCGTTGGGTAGATACACATGAGGAGGACATGTACATTTAAGAGGGGGTGAATAGGTAAGTCCCCATATAACGAGAGTATTGTACGTATGACAATTGCCATGTGACCGTTCTGGTCCAGCCAGAGTTGCTGTGGCAGCATTAGAAAGTAGTCTCCTGAGTGATGAAGATGCTGAGGTCTCGGTGGTGCAGGAGACGGTGAGCGATAGCACTCAGACAGAGAAACGTGGACATGCTGACGTGAGTGTGAGGAGTTACACCCAGCCTGCTATATGGTGATCTGATTGGTTGAAACTGTTGAGGAGGACACTACACATTGATTATGCAGCTGCCATGTTTGTTTGCATAGCGTTAGGCGCGGGGTTTGATAAATAACCGATACCTGAAGGTGTACGCCCTGAGATTATATGGGAACAGTAGGGTTTTCTGCATGGGATGCTGCCTTGTTTTGCTGTTGGATACCAGATACATGTGTTTGTGCTTTGGCAGAACCTGGGTTTGTTGGGTCCCGGCAACGAGCTGTTCAAACCCGAGAAATACAGAGCGCTGGCTGACCGGGTCTGTTCCCAGGAGGGAGCTCAACCCCCAGAACTTGGGTTCTGGGAGAGAGGCGACCCGGACAAGGCAGGTGGAGGGCAGCTGTTTTCAGGCCAGAAGCCCATGAGCCTGAATCTGGAGACGAGGGGAGCAGCAGAAGTGATGTTGGACGTAGAAAAGTTCCTATCCCAGGCGCGGCCAGAGAGCAGAAATACCAGCAAGGATACCAGGTACTGACCCAGAGTTACAGTGAGCAGAAATACCAGCAAGGATACCAGGTACTGACCCAGAGTTACACTGAGCAGAAATACCAGCAAGGATACCAGGTACTGACCCAGAGTTACAGTGAGCAGAAATACCAGCAAGGATACCAGGTACTGACCCAGAGTTACACTGAGCCGGAGCAGTGCCTGTGTAAAGGACTGACCCGGGGGGGGGGGGGGGGGGGGTGGCGCAACACCTGTCCTCAAGGGCCACCAACAGGTCAGGTGTTCAGGAGATCCCTGCTTCAGCACAGGTGACTCAATCTATGACTGCACCACTTGTGCTGAAGCAGGGAGATCCTGAAAACCCGACCTGGTGGTGGCCCTTGAGGGCTGAAGTTGGCCACCCTTGGACTAACCTATAAGCGGCTGGAGATACTTTAGTCTTTCATGAAAAAACATATTTTTTTACGGACTAGGGCAGCGGTTCCCAACGTTGGAAAAACACTTTATTCCGACCCTTACAGAAGCACAAATACTAGTCTTTGTAGGTACGATGTGACGTGTCGGCCCCTTCACATTGCTGGCTTCTCTGGCAGTGAAGGGGTTACAAGGGCAATCCTTGCAGGTTTTATCACGGTTGACGGGTGCCTTATTTTATTTTTGTTTAATTTGTTTAATCACATCAGATACTTGTAAGTATTTTAAAAGGATTATTCACTGTTGGTTGGTAAAAAACAGGAAACCTGTGAGGGGTTTATACAAAATACAACCTACGTGCTCCGCTCCAAACCCTTTCCAGATCTCCAGTGGTTCTCTATAGCAGGCGTTCCTGCGCTGCTCCTGCGCTGCTCCTGCGCTGCTCCTACATGGTATGTGTGTAAATATAGTATTCAAATATTATCAACATATATTGCAGAATTCACACTATGCCGAATCATCACCAGAAATTCAGCTGCGACCTCTGCTTGTATCGAAAAATACTTTATCAGATCTAAAAACATACATCATAATGTATAAATAAAGTACTATAGCCCCTTCCCCATATGAAGGTCAATCCCATATAAATCCATCACTAGCAGGAAAGACAGTGTCGTTGTTTGCAAACTCACAAACATGGGTTCGTTTGATAATGAGAAGTTTATTGCAGAGTATGATCATACACATTCAAAAGTCTATAAGACTAAAAATGCCTTTTTTTTTTTTTTATACATTTTTGATTCCTTTGTTCAAAATAGGTTACCAGGCAGAATATACTAACCACTCCTTCATTCTTAAATGAATCCTCTCACAGCTCCATAAAACCTGGTTAGAACTGGCTTAAAACAGCTCTGTAAAAGGAACCAAGTACAACCTTAGGCTGGGGCCATGGCACTGCAGACCGTGCAGAGACATCCGCACACTGAGCGAACAGACTGCCTGAGTGCAGTGTTCGCGTCCATGCGGCGCGCGGGCACTTCTGCGCGGAAGCAGGAGGGGGCGCGCGTCGCGTGAGAAATCGGTTAAACTGATTTCTCAGCGTGACTGACGGGGCACGTGAGCGGTTTGCTCAATGAGGGCGCCCCTCCCACGGCCCGAAAGCACCCGCTTTCCCTCAGCCTCCGCGCGCCTCTGCACGGGTGAAGACACCGTGGCCCCAGCCTTACTAGGAATGTGGGCGTAAACTACAGGCACAGTCGTAAATCTGCCAAGAGCAAAACTCACTCACACCCCATTCTTACACACAAAATGGATACTAAAGACAACAGATCAGACAAAATGGAAACTGAACATCGCCTTAAATCCTTCTCCAGAGACCCCGCCAGTCCATTTCAGTAATATCAACAGTATCTTCATTTCAGCAATATTACTTCATCAGTCCCTGCTGTTATACTTTTCGAAATCTTCAGTGAGAAATGTATAACTTTATTCTTGTAAAACACGGTATCCTTTCCTTGTAGAGGGTATTTCCTTGATATAACCCTTGGTCCAGATCCTCAATCCCTTGGAGTCTCACCCACTCCATATCCATTCACAATTGTCCTTCCCTCTCCTGCCAAGCATTTAGTTGTCATTGGATCACATCAGGAGGGTATTGTTGTATTAGAGGGGTTTCTGTCGGTTCTTCATATATATCTTCTTGGAGGGGCATGGAGGGAATGACTGGAGCAGTCAGCTTGGTGATCAATCCTTTAACGCAAGAGATAACAATGAATATGAAAACAAAAACACATACACACATAATCAGCCCTTGCACCAGCTTTGCTCCCAGTGATCCAAACCATGTTCCTAGTCATAAGTCCCAGTTAGATATTATTAATTTCAGAGTCTTCCAATTTTGACACTGTTTTTTATACCTAGTCCATCATAGGTAATATTAGCTGTATTGTGGGGTACATGAATACAACACTCTTCTCCCACCATTACACAAACATTTCTGCTCTTATAGTTACATTAGTTTTTACTGTACAGGAACCTAGCTCGCTTGGTCTGGGAATAAAATGTCCCGAGCCATTATAAAAATTCTGTAATTGTCCACTAGTATTAAAAAGATCACAATACATAGTGTCATTACATTTGATGTGCCTACATATGTCATAATCAAGTTTGATTACCTAGACGTGGGTAATCTGAACCAACAAAACAAATCCCGCGCATATATCATAACTAAATATTTCTTTGCTGCTTCATTACTGTATATACGGAAATCCTTGAGAGAATAAGTATAATTTTCACACATACTATCTCTCTGATCTTACATTTGATGTGAATATATGTACGCATCTTCTGAATAAATATACGGTACTATATTGAGGGGTCTATCTAACTGTAACGTATATACTGTAAAGCCATTGCCAGTTCAGCTTTTTTATATCAATGGTTATAAACACACTGAATCTTGACATAGCCTTTAATATTAATAGGTATGAGTATATATAACTCACTCCTCCTGCCGCACTTAAAAATATATGTACACAGATATAACTAAATATAATATTAATACCAAGGGCCACCCTATGTGCTAAGCCTAACACATTTCTCACCTCTGCTATCTCCTGATGCCCTAACACACACAGATATAATACAATGTGGAACCCTTTCATTTTCTTAATTCTTTAGTTTAGTTACCAGATAAAAAAAATAATAATAATACATATAACCCCTAATAATAATAACCCAATCAGGATCCACTGATCTGTTTGGTAGTTTCTGGTCAGAATCCTAAACTATATGTTAGTATCTAAAATATGAAACATAAAAATATATATATATAAGGTTAGTATACAATAATTCAGCTATAATGAATATATAAAAAAAATGTAAGTTCTTATTCTTTTGATTCTTCAAAAATAATACTTGCATAAGTGTCTATTAGTTCTTTAAACACTTGTGTAAATGGGTCCTTGATGGGGGAGACCACTTTACAGTGAGTCACATGGACCCAGAAGGTGAGCCCAGAACCTTGACAGCTGTATTTGGTGTACGCAATGCTTAGTACGGACCCTTCCCCCTGGGCTGCAGTGCGTATGTTCTTTTAAACAATGTAACCATCCCCCAGTCTCCAAGCTCGAGTAGGTGCACTTTCAGGTTCTTGAATATAAACGGTACAACTTTGACCTGTAACTTTGACCTGTGCCCGGAGAGACTGCAAACATTTTTATTATATTACCAAAATTAGAGAAAAGGGTGTGTTACCACCCACCTCTCTAGCTAGAAGCCAATTCATAGATGCACTCCAGGGCTGTTTAAAACATAACATTTAATAAACTGGGATTAAAAGAAGTCTACACATGGAACGTGATCATAAATCCATGTGTAGACTTCTTTTAATCTAAGTTTTTTAAATGTTATGTTTTAAACAGCCCTGGAGTGCATCTATTAATGGGCTTCTAGCTAGAGAGGTGGGTGGTAACACACCCTTTTCTCTAATTTTGGTAATACAGTTACATTTAGCACATCTGATGCACCCGATGCCAATCTAGGCATTTCTTTGGGCGACACTCATATTTGCAGATTACATCTATTTAATCTAGTGAGCAGTATATAGCTTTCTGTGTTTTGATACATTTTTATTAGTTGCATACAATACTTGCTAATTGTTTCATTACAAATATCACGGTCCTTAATAATGAGTTCCTTTGAACTCACTGATACTTCCTGTGTGAGGGGACAGCACTGTCTCGGACCATTAGAAATGTTGATTTTATTCCAATTCCCTCCTGGCAGTCTCATGGTGGCTGTTGGGGTTTTGTATAGAGCTTGTATACCTGTCATGTATGAGCCCTTGAAGCCGAAGGCCTCCATGGTTTTATTAAGGAATTGCCAATTTATTAGCTCAAACGCCTTTTTCAGTGTCGAGGCTTAGCAGTGTAGCTTTTGGTTTGTTGGTGTTGATACGTTCGATTTATATAGACTATTTTTCTGGTGTTGTCTGAAGCCTGTCTCTCTGAAACAAAGCCCACCGGTCTATATGTATGAGGTTAGGTCTATATGTGTGAGGTTAGGTCTATATGTGTGAGGTTAGGTCTACATGTGTGAGGTTAGGTCTACATGTGTGAGGTTAGGTCTACATGTGTGAGGTTAGGTCTACATGTGTGAGGTTAGGTCTACATGTATGAGGTTAGGTCTACATGTATGAGGTTAGGTCTACATGTATGAGGTTAGGTCTACATGTATGAGGTTAGGTCTACATGTATGAGGTTAGGTCTACATGTATGAGGTTAGGTCTACATGTATGAGGTTAGGTCTACATGTATGAGGTTAGGTCTACATGTATGAGGTTAGGTCTACATGTATGAGGTTAGGTCTACATGTATGAGGTTAGGTCTACATGTATGAGGTTAGGTCTACATGTATGAGGTTAGGTCTACATGTATGAGGTTAGGTCTACATGTATGAGGTTAGTAGTTAGTATCGGTGGAAGTCGTCTGGCTAGATTGTTGCTGCAGGTTTTGAGCTCGGTGTTGAGGAGGGAGACCGGTCTGTAGCTGCCACATCTCTGAGGGTCTTTGCCCTCTTTATGTAGGATCGCTAGTGCTGCTTTTGACATCTGCTCGGAGATTGTTTTCTCCCTTCCAGGAATGAGTTAAACTACTCCAACAAACACGGGGACATTCTTATAAAAAATGTTAATAGTTAGAATTTTAAAGTCCGCCTGGGCCTGGGGCATTGTTAGTTTTTAGTTCTTTAATAACTTTAATTAATTTTATGTTGGTAATTTTAGCATTGTCTTATTTGCTCTGGTTCCGATATCTTGGTTAAGTTACAGTTTTCTAAATATGTGTCAGTTTTGGATAGGAAAGCTGGGGGGGGGGGGGGGATGTTTCCTTCGTAAGATTATATCGTTTTGAGTAAAACTCCTGAAATTCCTCAGCTATGTTGGCGGCGTCCTGTGCAATCTCCCCTTTGTATGTTTTGATAGCATTGATTTGGCATCTTGCCAGAACTCCCCTTAGTTTGCTAGCTAATAGACGATCTGCCTTCTTCCTTTAATCAAAGAACAGCTGCTTTGTCCATCTTGAAGCCTTTCCGTCTCCTCTATCTGGGCCTTATTAAAATCTCCTGCAATTATTAGGGGGTTCCGGGCGAATCTCTTTATCTGGTCCAGTGTCTCCTTCAGAAATTCAGCTTGGTTATCATTTGGGGCGTAAATATGTATCATGGTGACTGCTATACTTGCAGTATTATATGTCTCCCCTCTGGGGCCCTATCGATTTTATTTTTTGGGGGGGGTCTGGAAGGGAATATCTTTTTTTGATAAGAATGGCTACTCCTCTCTTTTTGCTTTGACAGGAGAATGGTGTGGGATATATATATATATATATATATTTTTTTAATTTGTTTGGGGGATCCACCGAATCAAAATGAGTCTCCTTTAAGAACAAAATATCACCTCCCAGCCTCTTAAATTCTGTCAGGGCCATTCTACGTTTGAAATTTGAATTCAAGCCTTTAAAACGTTTAATGTAAGTACCTTTATTGGTGTAGGGGTTAGACCATTGTGATTGCCGTGTTTCTCTATACGTCTGTAGGTTGATGGGTGCCTACAAAATTCTATGTACAGCTGTATATAAAACAATATTATTTTCCGGAAGAGTTTGCAATTTAACGAGATAATGGGACTTCCCCGAGGTCACGAGCAGTTGTCACAGGGGTTGGAATCGGGTAGCTCCGGCGTGACATGAATGGAACCCACTGATTCTCAGAAGCTCTCCGTTTGTCTGTGGGTTCCGTGTTCTAGACTGTGCCTAGTGACCATCTCCTTCAGGCCCGGGAAACCTCTCGTACAGCAACAGGGGAATTAAGGGGGGGGGGGAGGGTCTCCCCTCCTTCACACAGCTGTGGTCCGTGCCATTGTGCTTTTCCCGGCTTTACCAGTCGCACAAACCCCAGTGGTTCCCAGCGGGCAAACTGAACGTGCTATACGTCTCTCCTCTGCCAGGTTCCCTGCTGTTGGTATGGCGGATGACGCCAGTGCTGTGAATGCTTTGGCTCAGTTCTCTCATCCCAAAAGCCTGCTGTCCATGGTGATCCAGGCCGCCACCTCCGCCACCACGTCCAAGGTAAGTCTCATGGCCTGGGACACACCGCTCCGCGCAGGGCTTACGGCAGAGGTGAGGCCGTGTCTGTAGTGTCATTGGCACTTGCAGACATCACGGTTACCCCCTCCTACATCCCATGTGCACCCTGGTAAACAGGTGGTGATTACAATATTTTAAGGGTGCCCTGAAGGTAGCAGGGGTGAAGTTTAAGGGGTAACATGATAAAGTATTCTGCACTGAAAGCGTAGTGGGAGCATGGAGCAGAATCCCAGCAGAGATGGGGGCTAATATAGTAAAGAGCTTTAGGTAGGCACCGTGATCCTAAATACAGGAAAGGGCCCGGGGGTCATATGGGGGCTGAGGCTTCTCGGCTGGTGGGAGACAGTGGCCACGTGGCCCTTCTCTGCTGCCCTACGTTTCTGTGTCACCGAGCTCATCCCATGTGGGTTGTATTGTTGGTGCAGGATTACCTGCGCTATCAGTGTGAAGGGAACAGGATAAAGACGTGTCAGCTGACCCTGAAGTGGCCGCAGCCGATGACTTTCGTGGCCAGGGGAGTGCGCAAGGCAGAGGCAGAAAACAAAGCCGCAGCACTGGCATGTCTCAAGCTGAAGGTAACCAGAGGGGGGAAGGTTTCTCTGGCTCATCGGCTGTCATAGCTCTCTCCTCCCTTCTCTCTCTCCTCCCTTCTCTCTCTCCTCCCTTCTCTCTCTCCTCCCTTCTCGCTCTCCTCCCTTCTCTCTCTCCTCCCTTCTCTCTCTCCTCCCTTCTCGCTCTTCTCCCTTCTCTCTCTCCTCCCTTCTCTCTCTCTCTCCTCCCTTCTCTCTCTCTCTCTCCTCCCTTCTCTCTCTCTCTCCTCCCTTCTCTCTCTCTCTCCTCCCTTCTCTCTCTCTCTCTCCTCCCTTCTCTCTCTCTCTCCTCCCTTCTCTCTCCTCCCTTCTCTCTCTCTCTCTCCTCCCTTCTCTCTCTCTCTCTCTCCTCCCTTCTCTCTCTCTCTCTCCTCCCTTCTCTCTCTCTCTCTCTCCTCCCTTCTCTCTCTCTCTCCTCCCTTCTCTCTCTCTCTCCTCCCTTCTCTCTCTCTCTCCTCCCTTCTCTCTCTCTCTCCTCCCTTCTCTCTCTCTCCTCCCTTCTCTCTCTCTCCTCCCTTCTCTCTCCTCCCTTCTCTCTCCCATCCCCTCTCATCTCTCTCCCCTCTCTCCCCCCACCAATATCCCCTCTCACCTCCCCCTTCTCTCTCTCCTCCCTTCTCTCTCTCTCCTACCTTCTCTCTCTCTCCTCCCTTCTCTCTCTCTCTCTCCTCCCTTCTCTCTCTCTCTCTCTCTCTCCTCCCTTCTCTCTCTCTCTCCTCCCATCTCTCTCTCCCATCTCTCCCTCCCATCTCTCCCCCCTCCCATCTCTCCCCCCTCCCATCTCTCCCCCCTCCCATCTCTCCCCCCTCCCATCTCTCCCCCCACCAATATCCCCTCTCACTTCCCCCCTTCTTTCCCCTCTCCCCTCTCTCTCTCGCTCGCTCGCTCTCTTGTCTCTAACTACTATAGAGGAGAGGGACCTGTGAGTCATTAGTGTCTAAACAGTAGACAAGCATTGTAACTATGCAATGGGGAACGCCAGCAGGATATTGGGCTGTGTAGGGATGGCCCAGGACATTTTTGCTTTCGCCGCTAAGGTAAATACCTTACCTTGCCCTAAAACCCCCTAATTTTAACCCCTACCCTAAAAACCTTAATTCCTTACCATAAAGTTAACCCCTTACCCATACAGCTCACACCCTATACTTACCACTAAAACCCAATAGTTAACCCCCTAACCACTCAAACCCTAAATTAACTCCCTACCCTAACCGCTAAAACCCCTAAAATTAACCCCCTACTCCAACCACTAAACCCCTAACGTTAACCCCCTACCCTAACCGCTAAAACCTATAAAAATAAGCCCCTACTCCAATCACTCAAACCCTAAAGTTAACCCCCTGCCCTATATGCTAAAACCCCTAAAGTTAACCCCCTACCCTAAAACGTACCTTAGAGTAGAAGCGATCGGCGGCAGAGCGGCTGTGGTGGAGCGACCCTCTGCGGCCAAAGGCGGGTGGGGTCTTCTCGGTGCGACCAAGTGTCCCATGAAAGAGGGAGAGGTGGTGAGGCCTCTTCATAGGTCATTGATAAAGTTCTACAAAGGCGGGCTACTAAAAGGGGTCATGAGCTACATCATAAAACTCATCAGGGACGACTACAGGACCTCAACAGCCGGTGAGAAGGGAAGGGCTGGGGGTATTAAAGAAACGTTCCCATATAGATCAATGGTTTTCGACAAGGCACAGGAAGGAAGCATATTTCCAGAGAGAGAGAAGAGCTAGAACAAGAGGTCCAAGCTCTGAAGGCGGGGGGCTCGGGAAATGGGATGAAGTACTGCATGGAATGGGTGCTGGATCCATTGAGTAATTTCCCAACCAAGGTGGTAGGGACCAAATACTGTAAAGGAGTAAAAGGAAAATGCTTGGGATAGACACGAGTCCATACCAATTCTAAAGGTGACCAATCAGTATCAAACCGGGTCTATAGGAGAATGGGTTTGGAGGTTCTTATCTGCTGTAGATTTCTCTGCTTTTATTGTGTTTTTTCCCCCCTCTTTCCCTCCTAACAGGCTCTTGGACTCGTGGACAAGAACAACAAGCCCCTCACTCACGCCATGTACCACCTGCCCTCTGTGCAACAGCTCAGGGAGCAGCAGAAGCAGCCAAAGAGGTTCCACGTCCCGGAGGACATCCTGCAGAAGATCGAGGGTTACCTAGACCAGGTGAGATGGCTTCCTGACTGCCGCCTCCTACTCGGCGGTGTCCCTGCCGGAGCATTGTAATCCTAACACGGTGGTATAGTTTGTGTGTAGTGCTGCAGTGAACACTGCTCTATGTGTAGCATTTCCATCCGACACAAGTCCCTGCTCCATCAGACTTTGCAATCGGGAAGATACAAGGACTTGCCCACCAAGGCCACAAGGAGAGGACACGGTCAACGGAACGGTTCCCTTTGCTTCTAAAGCAGTGACTAATTGCCCCCAGCACTCGCCTTTTCCTCAGCCGCCGGGATATTTTGTAGCGCTCCTTCTACTTGCAAAAAAACAAACCCGTCCCCATCTTTATTCTTTATCACAACGCACAGACAATTGCAGCGTTTCGGGCATCACGCCCTTTCTCAAGGGGGGTTTAATGAGGGGCGCAGGGCCTGAAACGTGCTGCTTTGTGTCTGTATTGTGATGAAGAATAAAGATGGGAACGTTTTTTTGCCGGTACAGGGAGCGCTGTGAACCGCTGTTTCCTCTGTTCATTTGTGCTGGGGGCGATCAGCGTTTTCACCAGCACCCGATTATATTTAGATATATCTTTTATTTTCTACGGTGAGTGCGTGTCCCAACTTTTTGGTATTTAGAAGGCTTTTGACATTTTGTCGCACATGAAGTATAGCGCGGCCTCCTGACTATCGGGGAGCGACTACCCGCGTCTCAAGGGGGATCGCCTCCTCGAAAAGGATGGAAACGTCGATATTATTTACATGAATCCTTTCACGTCATGAATTGCGTCCTGTGAGTCCTCGCTGCGGACTTTGATATATATATATATATATATATATATATATATATATATATATATATATATATATACACATATACATATACATATACATATACATATACATATACACAATAGCATTGGGAACCAAAACATCGATCACCGGATAAATAAATTCCACTTATTGAGTCTGCGTGTGCTGGATCTATTTTGCTCTTGTGCTATACATATCCTCTCTTCCGTGTGACACCGTGGCACTGTATGTTATAGGGGGGCACTGTATGTTATAGAGGGGCACTCTATGTTATAGGGGGGCACTGTATGTTATAGGGGGGCACTGTATGTTATAGGGGGGCACTGTATATTATAGGGGGCACTGTATGTTATAGAGGGGCACTGTATGTTATAGGGGGCACTGTATATTATAGGGGGCACTGTAGATTATAGGGGGGCACTGTATATTATAGGGGGGCACTGTATGTTATAGGGGGCACTGTATGTTATAGGGGGGCACTGTATATTATAGGGGGGCACTGTATATTATAGGGGGCACTGTATGTTATAGGGGGGCACTGTATGTTATAGAGGGGGACTGTATGTTATAGGGGGGCACTGTATGTTATAGGGGGGACTGTATGTTATAGGGAGGCACTGTATGTTATAGGGGGGCACTGTATGTTATAGGGGGCACTGTATGTTATAGGGGGGCACTGTATGTTATAGGGGGGCACTGTATATTATAGGGGGCACTGTATGTTATAGGGGGCACTGTATGTTATAGGGGGGCACTGTATGTTATAGAGGGGCACTGTATATTATAGGGGGCACTGTATATTATAGGGGGCACTGTATGTTATAGGGGGGCACTGTATGTTATAGGGGGGCACTGTATGTTAAAGGGGGGCACTGTATGTTATAGGGGGGCACTGTATATTATAGGGGGCACTGTATGTTATAGGGGGCACTGTATGTTATAGGGGGCACTGTATGTTATAGAGGGGCACTGTATATTATAGGGGGCACTGTATATTATAGGGGGCACTGTATGTTATAGGGGGGCACTGTATGTTATAGGGGGGCACTGTGTTATAGAGGGGCACTGTGTTATAGAGGGGCACTGTATATTATGGGGGGCACTGTATGTTATAGGGGGGCACTGTATATTATAGGGGGGCACTGTATGTTATAGGGGCACTGTATGTTATAGGGGGCACTGTATATTATAGGGGGGCACTGTATGTTATAGGGGGCACTGTATGTTATAGAGGGGGACTGTATGTTATAGGGGGGCACTGTATGTTATAGGGGGCACTGTATGTTATAGGGGGCACTGTATGTTATAGGGAGGCACTGTATGTTATAGGGGGGCACTGTATGTTATAGGGGGGCACTGTATGTTATAGGGGGGCACTGTATGTTATAGGGGGCACTGTATGTTATAGGGGGCACTGTATGTTATAGGGAGGCACTGTATGTTATAGGGGGGCACTGTATGTTATAGGGGGGCACTGTATGTTATAGGGGGGCACTGTATGTTATAGGGGGCACTGTATATTATAGGGGGCACTGTATGTTATAGGGGGGCACTGTATGTTATAGGGGGGAACTGTATGTTATAGGGGGGAACTGTATATTATAGGGGTGTCTTTGCATTCACTGCTCTTTCTGTGTCTGTCACTATTTATATTTTCAGGGCAGTGACTATATATATATATATATATATATATATAGAGATAGATAGATATATATGTGTTTAGTTTTATATTGTTACCTGTTTGTTCTCTGCTTTAGTACCCCATAGACCACACAGAGTCATCGGACCCAAAAGAGAACCTTCAGCCCACCCAAATGGACCCGACCGCTGAACTGGATGAGTGTCCCGACAGCTTCAGCGACCCCATTACCGGGCGGGCGTACACCCCCATGTCTGAGCAGGAGGAGTCTCGGCTCAGCGAGACCCTGAGGGAGCTGTGGCCGGAGAGGCAGGAGGGGAGGGCCCTGCAGCACCTGCCGGCCGAGTCCCAGCGGGAGGTCATCGTGTCGGCCATCAAGAACCACCCTGTGGTGGTCATAGCAGGAGACACAGGGTGCGGGAAGACCACCCGCATCCCCCAGTTCATCCTAGAGGATGCCATCCTGCGCGGGCAGGGCTCCCGCTGCAACTTGCTCGTCACCCAGCCGCGACGGATCAGCGCCGTGTCCGTGGCTCACCGCGTGGGCCAGGAGCTGGGGCCCAGCCTGCGCAGGAACGTGGGCTACCAGGTGAGGCTGGAGAGCATGATGCCCGCCCGCGGGGGCGCCCTGCTCTTCTGCACGGTGGGCATCCTCCTGAAGAAGCTGCAGACCAACCCCAGGCTGGAGGGCGTCAGCCACGTGGTGGTGGACGAGGTCCACGAGAGGGACGTGAACACGGACTTCCTGCTCATCCTGCTGAAGAAGGTGCGGCGGCTGAACCCGGAGCTCAAGGTGGTGCTGATGAGCGCCACGGGAGACAACGAGCGCATCTCGCGGTACTTCGGCGGCTGCCCCATTGTCAGGGTGCCCGGCTTCATGTACCCGGTGAAGGAGCATTATCTGGAGGACGTTGCGGCCATGCTGGGGAGAAGGTCCCATCAGCTCGCTGCGGTAAGACCATTTAGTCACCTTGCTGTGGGGGTCCGCGCGTGGGGGGCTCGTGTACTGTAGGTTGGTGTTTTTTTATTGCTGTGAAGCGGGTTGTTTGACCAGCACAGGGCAGAAAATGTGGCCTTTTGTTCATTTTGGTTATTGTGTCTTAAAGGGACAGTTTCCCCATTCTGTTTGTGTCTTGGTGAACGCAGAAGTACGGCCGAACGTAACTGATACGGGGGTTTATCTTCTATAAAGTAACTTAAAGTGACCAAAATAAAAATCCCTAGTGCCCTCGAAAAGAATAAGGCCGTGGGTATTGTGCATATGGAGCGCATGGAGTCGTGCCACCCACCCCCTGCGGCCCCCGTTCTGCGTCCCAGTGCCGCGGCCCCCCGTTCTGTGGCCCTTGTCCCTGTGCCGCTGCCCCCGTCCCTGTGCCGCTGCCCCCGTCCCTGTGCCGCTGCCCCCGTCCCTGTGCCGCTGCCCCCGTCCCTGTGCCGCTGCCCCCGTCCCTGTGCCGCTGCCCCCGTCCCTGTGCCGCTGCCCCGTCCCTGTGCCGCTGCCCCGTCCCTGTGCCGCTGCCCCGTCCCTGTGCCGCTGCCCCGTCCCTGTGCCGCTGCCCCGTCCCTGTGCCGCTGCCCCCGTCCCTGTGCCGCTGCCCCGTCCCTGTGCCGCTGCCCCCGTCCCTGTGCCGCTGCCCCCGTCCCTGTGCCCCCGTCCCTGTGCCGCTGCCCCGTCCCTGTGCCGCTGCCCCCGTCCCTGTGCCACTGCCCCCGTCTCTGTGCCGCTGCCCCCGTCTCTGTGCCGCTGCCCCCGTCCCTGTGCCGCTGCCCCGTCCCTGTGCCGCTGCCCCCGTCCCTGTGCCGCTGCCCCCGTCCCTGTGCCGCTGCCCCCGTCCCTGTGCCGCTGCCCCGTCCCTGTGCCGCTGCCCCCGTCCCTGTGCCGCTGCCCCCGTCCCTGTGCCGCTGCCCCCGTCCCTGTGCCGCTGCCCCCGTCCCTGTGCCGCTGCCCCCGTCTCTGTGCCGCTGCCCCCGTGCCGCTGCTCCCGTCCCTGTGCCGCTGCCCCCGTGCCGCTGCTCCCGTCCCTGTGCCCCGGTCCCTGTGCCGCTGCCCCCGTCCCTGTGCCGCTGCCCCCGTCTCTGTGCCGCTGCCCCCGTGCCGCTGCCCCCGTGCCGCTGCCCCCGTCCCTGTGCCGCTGCCCCCGTCTCTGTGCCGCTGCCCCCGTGCCGCTGCCCCCGTCCCTGTGCCGCTGCCCCCGTCCCTGTGCCGCTGCCCCCGTCCCTGTGCCGCTGCCCCCGTCCCTGTGCCGCTGCCCCCGTCCCTGTGCCGCTGCCCCCGTCCCTGTGCCGCTGCCCCCGTCCCTGTGCCGCTGCCCCCGTCCCTGTGCCGCTGCCCCCGTCCCTGTGCCCCGGTCCCTGTGCCCCGGTCCCTGTGCCGCTGCCCCCGTCCCTGTGCCGCTGCCCCCGTCCCTGTGCCGCTGCCCCCGTCCCTGTGCCGCTGCCCCCGTCCCTGTGCCGCTGCCCCCGTCCCTGTGCCGCTGCCCCCGTCCCTGTGCCGCTGCCCCCGTCCCTGTGCCGCTGCCCCCGTCCCTGTGCCGCTGCCCCCGTCCCTGTGCCGCTGCCCCCGTCCCTGTGCCGCTGCCCCCGTCCCTGTGCCGCTGCCCCCGTCCCTGTGCCCCGGTCCCTGTGCCGCTGCCCCCGTCCCTGTGCCGCTGCCCCCGTCCCTGTGCCGCTGCCCCCGTCTCTGTGCCGCTGCCCCCGTGCCGCTGCCCCCGTGCCGCTGCCCCCGTCCCTGTGCCGCTGCCCCCGTCCCTGTGCCGCTGCCCCCGTCCCTGTGCCGCTGCCCCCGTCCCTGTGCCCCCGTCCCTGTGCCGCTGCCCCCGTCCCTGTGCCGCTGCCCCGTCTCTGTGCCGCTGCCCCCGTCCCTGTGCCGCTGCCCCCGTCCCTGTGCCGCTGCCCCCGTCCCTGTGCCGCTGCCCCGTCTCTGTGCCGCTGCCCCGTCTCTGTGCCGCTGCCCCCGTCCCTGTGCCCCCGTCCCTGTGCCGCTGCCCCGTCCCTGTGCCGCTGCCCCCGTCCCTGTGCCGCTGCCCCCGTCTCTGTGCCGCTGCCCCCGTCTCTGTGCCGCTGCCCCCGTCCCTGTGCCGCTGCCCCGTCCCTGTGCCGCTGCCCCCGTCCCTGTGCCGCTGCCCCCGTCCCTGTGCCGCTGCCCCCGTCCCTGTGCCGCTGCCCCGTCCCTGTGCCGCTGCCCCCGTCCCTGTGCCGCTGCCCCCGTCCCTGTGCCGCTGCCCCCGTCCCTGTGCCGCTGCCCCCGTCCCTGTGCCGCTGCCCCCGTCTCTGTGCCGCTGCCCCCGTCCCTGTGCCGCTGCCCCCGTCCCTGTGCCGCTGCCCCCGTCTCTGTGCCGCTGCCCCCGTCCCTGTGCCGCTGCCCCCGTCTCTGTGCCGCTGCCCCCGTGCCGCTGCTCCCGTCCCTGTGCCCCGGTCCCTGTGCCGCTGCCCCCGTCCCTGTGCCGCTGCCCCCGTCCCTGTGCCGCTGCCCCCGTCCCTGTGCCGCTGCCCCCGTCCCTGTGCCGCTGCCCCCGTCCCTGTGCCCCCGTCCCTGTGCCGCTGCCCCCGTCCCTGTGCCGCTGCCCCCGTCCCTGTGCCGCTGCCCCCGTCTCTGTGCCGCTGCCCCCGTCCCTGTGCCGCTGCCCCCGTCCCTGTGCCGCTGCCCCCGTCTCTGTGCCGCTGCCCCCGTCCCTGTGCCGCTGCCCCCGTCTCTGTGCCGCTGCCCCCGTCCCTGTGCCGCTGCTCCCGTCCCTGTGCCCCGGTCCCTGTGCCGCCGTCCCTGTGCCGCTGCCCCCGTCCCTGTGCCGCTGCCCCCGTCCCTGTGCCGCTGCCCCCGTCCCTGTGCCCCCGTCCCTGTGCCGCTGCCCCCGTCCCTGTGCCGCTGCCCCGTCTCTGTGCCGCTGCCCCCGTCCCTGTGCCGCTGCCGCCGTCCCTGTGCCGCTGCCCCCGTCCCTGTGCCGCTGCCCCCGTCCCTGTGCCGCTGCCCCCGTCCCTGTGCCGCTGCCCCGTCTCTGTGCCGCTGCCCCCGTCTCTGTGCCGCTGCCCCGTCTCTGTGCCGCTGCCCCGTCTCTGTGCCGCTGCTCCCGTGCCGCTGCCCCCGTCCCTGTGCCGCTGCCCCCGTCCCTGTGCCGCTGCCCCCGTCCCTGTGCCCCCGTCCCTGTGCCGCTGCCCCCGTCCCTGTGCCGCTGCCCCGTCTCTGTGCCGCTGCCCCCGTCCCTGTGCCGCTGCCCCCGTCCCTGTGCCGCTGCCCCCGTCCCTGTGCCGCTGCCCCCGTCCCTGTGCCGCTGCCCCGTCTCTGTGCCGCTGCCCCGTCTCTGTGCCGCTGCCCCCGTCTCTGTGCCGCTGCCCCCGTCCCTGTGCCGCTGCCCCCGTCCCTGTGCCGCTGCCCCCGTCCCTGTGCCGCTGCCCCCGTCCCTGTGCCGCTGCCCCCGTCCCTGTGCCGCTGCCCCCGTCTCTGTGCCGCTGCCCCCGTCCCTGTGCCGCTGCCCCCGTGCCGCTGCTCCCGTCCCTGTGCCCCGGTCCCTGTGCCGCTGCCCCCGTCCCTGTGCCACTGCCCCCGTCCCTGTGCCGCTGCCCCCGTCCCTGTGCCCCCGTCCCTGTGCCGCTGCCCCTGTCCCTGTGCCGCTGCCCCGTCTCTGTGCCGCTGCCCCCGTCCCTGTGCCGCTGCCCCCGTCCCTGTGCCGCTGCCCCCGTCCCTGTGCCGCTGCCCCCGTCCCTGTGCCGCTGCCCCCGTCCCTGTGCCGCTGCCCCGTCTCTGTGCCGCTGCCCCGTCTCTGTGCCGCTGCCCCCGTCTCTGTGCCGCTGCCCCGTCTCTGTGCCGCTGCCCCGTCTCTGTGCCGCTGCCCCCGTGCCGCTGCTCCCGTGCCGCTGCCCCCGTCCCTGTGCCCCCGTCCCTGTGCCGCTGCCCCCGTCTCTGTGCCGCTGCCCCCGTCCCTGTGCCGCTGCCCCCGTCCCTGTGCCGCTGCCCCCGTCCCTGTGCCGCTGCCCCCGTCCCTGTGCCGCTGCCCCGTCTCTGTGCCGCTGCCCCGTCTCTGTGCCGCTGCCCCCGTCCCTGTGCCGCTGCCCCGTCTCTGTGCCGCTGCCCCGTCTCTGTGCCGCTGCCCCCGTCCCTGTGCCCCCGTCCCTGTGCCGCTGCCCCGTCCCTGTGCCGCTGCCCCCGTCCCTGTGCCGCTGCCCCCGTCTCTGTGCCGCTGCCCCCGTCTCTGTGCCGCTGCCCCCGTCCCTGTGCCGCTGCCCCGTCCCTGTGCCGCTGCCCCCGTCCCTGTGCCGCTGCCCCCGTCCCTGTGCCGCTGCCCCCGTCCCTGTGCCGCTGCCCCGTCCCTGTGCCGCTGCCCCCGTCCCTGTGCCGCTGCCCCCGTCCCTGTGCCGCTGCCCCCGTCCCTGTGCCGCTGCCCCCGTCCCTGTGCCGCTGCCCCCGTCCCTGTGCCGCTGCCCCCGTCCCTGTGCCGCTGCCCCCGTCCCTGTGCCGCTGCCCCCGTCCCTGTGCCGCTGCCCCCGTCTCTGTGCCGCTGCCCCCGTCCCTGTGCCGCTGCCCCCGTCCCTGTGCCGCTGCCCCCGTCTCTGTGCCGCTGCCCCCGTCCCTGTGCCGCTGCCCCCGTCTCTGTGCCGCTGCCCCCGTGCCGCTGCTCCCGTCCCTGTGCCCCGGTCCCTGTGCCGCTGCCCCCGTCCCTGTGCCGCTGCCCCCGTCCCTGTGCCGCTGCCCCCGTCCCTGTGCCGCTGCCCCCGTCCCTGTGCCGCTGCCCCCGTCCCTGTGCCCCCGTCCCTGTGCCGCTGCCCCCGTCCCTGTGCCGCTGCCCCCGTCCCTGTGCCGCTGCCCCCGTCTCTGTGCCGCTGCCCCCGTCCCTGTGCCGCTGCCCCCGTCCCTGTGCCGCTGCCCCCGTCTCTGTGCCGCTGCCCCCGTCCCTGTGCCGCTGCCCCCGTCCCTGTGCCGCTGCCCCCGTCTCTGTGCCGCTGCCCCCGTGCCGCTGCTCCCGTCCCTGTGCCCCGGTCCCTGTGCCGCTGCCCCCGTCCCTGTGCCGCTGCCCCCGTCCCTGTGCCGCTGCCCCCGTCCCTGTGCCGCTGCCCCCGTCCCTGTGCCCCCGTCCCTGTGCCGCTGCCCCCGTCCCTGTGCCGCTGCCCCGTCTCTGTGCCGCTGCCCCCGTCCCTGTGCCGCTGCCCCCGTCCCTGTGCCGCTGCCCCCGTCCCTGTGCCGCTGCCCCCGTCCGTGTGCCGCTGTCCCCGTCCCTGTGCCGCTGTCCCCGTCCCTGTGCCGCTGCCCCCGTCCCTGTGCCGCTGCCCCCGTCCCTGTGCCGCTGCCCCCGTCCCTGTGCCGCTGCCCCGTCTCTGTGCCGCTGCCCCCGTCTCTGTGCCGCTGCCCCGTCTCTGTGCCGCTGCCCCCGTCCCTGTGCCGCTGCCCCCGTCCCTGTGCCGCTGCCCCCGTCCCTGTGCCCCCGTCCCTGTGCCGCTGCCCCCGTCCCTGTGCCGCTGCCCCGTCTCTGTGCCGCTGCCCCCGTCCCTGTGCCGCTGCCCCCGTCCCTGTGCCGCTGCCCCCGTCCCTGTGCCGCTGCCCCCGTCCCTGTGCCGCTGCCCCGTCTCTGTGCCGCTGCCCCGTCTCTGTGCCGCTGCCCCCGTCTCTGTGCCGCTGCCCCCGTCCCTGTGCCGCTGCCCCCGTCCCTGTGCCGCTGCCCCCGTCCCTGTGCCGCTGCCCCCGTCCCTGTGCCGCTGCCCCCGTCCCTGTGCCGCTGCCCCCGTCTCTGTGCCGCTGCCCCCGTCCCTGTGCCGCTGCCCCCGTCTCTGTGCCGCTGCCCCCGTCCCTGTGCCGCTGCCCCCGTGCCGCTGCTCCCGTCCCTGTGCCCCGGTCCCTGTGCCGCTGCCCCCGTCCCTGTGCCGCTGCCCCCGTCCCTGTGCCGCTGCCCCCGTTCCTGTGCCCCCGTCCCTGTGCCGCTGCCCCCGTCCCTGTGCCGCTGCCCCGTCTCTGTGCCGCTGCCCCCGTCCCTGTGCCGCTGCCCCCGTCCCTGTGCCGCTGCCCCCGTCCCTGTGCCGCTGCCCCCGTCCCTGTGCCGCTGCCCCCGTCCCTGTGCCGCTGCCCCGTCTCTGTGCCGCTGCCCCGTCTCTGTGCCGCTGCCCCCGTCTCTGTGCCGCTGCCCCGTCTCTGTGCCGCTGCCCCGTCTCTGTGCCGCTGCCCCGTCTCTGTGCCGCTGCCCCCGTGCCGCTGCCCCCGTCCCTGTGCCCCCGTCCCTGTGCCGCTGCCCCCGTCTCTGTGCCGCTGCCCCGTCCCTGTGCCGCTGCCCCCGTCCCTGTGCCGCTGCCCCCGTCCCTGTGCCGCTGCCCCCGTCCCTGTGCCGCTGCCCCGTCTCTGTGCCGCTGCCCCGTCTCTGTGCCGCTGCCCCCGTCCCTGTGCCGCTGCCCCGTCTCTGTGCCGCTGCCCCGTCTCTGTGCCGCTGCCCCCGTCCCTGTGCCCCCGTCCCTGTGCCGCTGCCCCGTCCCTGTGCCGCTGCCCCCGTCCCTGTGCCACTGCCCCCGTCTCTGTGCCGCTGCCCCCGTCTCTGTGCCGCTGCCCCCGTCCCTGTGCCGCTGCCCCGTCCCTGTGCCGCTGCCCCCGTCCCTGTGCCGCTGCCCCCGTCCCTGTGCCGCTGCCCCCGTCCCTGTGCCGCTGCCCCGTCCCTGTGCCGCTGCCCCCGTCCCTGTGCCGCTGCCCCCGTCCCTGTGCCGCTGCCCCCGTCCCTGTGCCGCTGCCCCCGTCCCTGTGCCGCTGCCCCCGTCTCTGTGCCGCTGCCCCCGTCCCTGTGCCGCTGCCCCCGTCCCTGTGCCGCTGCCCCCGTCTCTGTGCCGCTGCCCCCGTCCCTGTGCCGCTGCCCCCGTCTCTGTGCCGCTGCCCCCGTGCCGCTGCTCCCGTGCCGCTGCCCCCGTCCCTGTGCCCCCGTCCCTGTGCCGCTGCCCCCGTCTCTGTGCCGCTGCCCCCGTCCCTGTGCCGCTGCCCCCGTCCCTGTGCCGCTGCCCCCGTCCCTGTGCCGCTGCCCCCGTCTCTGTGCCGCTGCCCCCGTGCCGCTGCTCCCGTGCCGCTGCCCCCGTCCCTGTGCCCCCGTCCCTGTGCCGCTGCCCCCGTCTCTGTGCCGCTGCCCCCGTCCCTGTGCCGCTGCCCCCGTCCCTGTGCCGCTGCCCCCGTCCCTGTGCCGCTGCCCCCGTCCCTGTGCCGCTGCCCCCGTCCCTGTGCCGCTGCCCCCGTCCCTGTGCCGCTGCCCCCGTCCCTGTGCCGTTGCCCCCGTTCCGCGTCCTAGTGCTGTGGGTCCCTGTGTGGCGGCATATATATATATATATATATCGAGTCAATACTTCACCTAACCAAAGTTGAGAATAACACACAGCTCTGCAGTTAGTTGATCAGATGATGTATAATAACACAGGGAACTTCCTCAGTGAGATCACGTGATCGGCACGCTGCTGCGCTGAGTCCTATTCCTCCGTCAGATCATGTGATCGGCACCCTGCTGCGCTGAGTCCTATTCCTCCGTCAGATCATGTGATCGGCACGCTGCTGCGCTGAGTCCTATTCCTCAGTGAGATCACGTGATCGGCACGCTGCTGCGCTGAGTCCTATTCCTCCGTCAGATCACGTGATCGGCACGCTGCTGCGCTGAGTCCTATTCCTCCGTCAGATCATGTGATCGGCACCCTGCTGCGCTGAGTCCTATTCCTCAGGGAGATCACTTGATCGGCACCCTGCTGCGCTGAGTCCTATTCCTCAGGGAGATCACGTGATCGGCACCCTGCTGCGCTGAGTCCTATTCCTCAGGGAGATCATGTGATCGGCACCCTGCTGCGCTGAGTCCTATTCCTCAGGGAGATCACGTGATCGGCACCCTGCTGCGCTGAGTCCTATTCCTCCGTCAGATCACGTGATCGGCACCCTGCTGCGCTGAGTCCTATTCCTCCGTCAGATCACGTGATCGGCACCCTGCTGCGGTCGGGTTTTTGGGTCAGTTTGCCTCTCTTTGTGGTTTGCGGATGAATACATTGTGTATTTGCTTTCAGTGCACACGCTCTGTGCTCCCCGTTCCTAGGAGACTCCGCGCTTTCCTCGTGTACTTACCTATACGATGTGTTACCAGGCAGCAATACATTAAGTTACCTCTCGTTTTCACGTATGTCCTGGGCACAGAGTTAGCCCGCGTCATTACTCCCCGCGACCACGGCGCGAACAAAAGGCCGGAGCTCAATGAGTGCGCCCCAGAGTGCGCCCCAGAGTGCGCCCCAGAGTGCGCCCCGGCGCGGCCGATTTTTGCGAAGACAAAATGTTTTGATTTTTTTCGCGAGACAGTCGGGTCACGTACGCGGTCCAGCCCGTGAGGGGGAACCGCTCGCGTGATGTGACGGCCCCGCCCCACCTCCCCGTCGCGGACATCATAGGAATCCTACAGGCCACGGATCGCTTCCCGTACATCCGCGCACGCGACGCCGTGCGCTCCATCGCCCGCGCCGACGATAGTGCGTGTATATTATATATTTTCTTCTAGGTGCACCAGTTTTGCTTTGGATGTGGGAGTATATTTTTAATAGTAGGAAGGCAGCGGGCACTCGCTGGGAGCGAAACGCGTAGGGAGGATAAGTGACACTCCGATAGAGAAACTTTTCTCTTCAACGCCACGAGTGCCCACTGCCTATCTATCCACACAGCGGGATCTACCCCAGGATCTATCTATCCACACAGCGGGATCTACCCCAGGATCTATCTATCCACACAGCGGGATCTACCCCAGGATCTATCCACACAGCGGGGCCTACCCCAGGATCAGACCCCTGACAACAATTGGTGCTCCGTCCACTGCTTCATTGTTTCAGTACAGTGAGGGCTGAAGGCGCGCAGGCGCCGAAGGGCCCTTTCTCGGAGTATATTTGTGGTCCTTAGATTAGGATATGTAGGCCGTGCAGGTTACTGCATGAACATGGCACATCTTTCTGGCAGTAAAGGATTTAAATGTACAGCCAGATGCAGGAAGGACCAAGAGGAGCTAATGACCTTGATGTGCTCAAATGAGATTGTTAATGCCTTAAATGAATAATCCATTCATACCCAGGCTGCGTTAACGCCTTTGGAGCCTTATGACGTCACAAGACCCTGCGCTCCGGGGGCTGTGATTTTCCCTGCGTGTCGCAGTGTTTGTGCGCAGGTCTCGGGGGTGATGTGACGGTGGAAGAGCAGGATTGGGGGGACCACGTGATTGCTACATTCTGGTGTCCAGACCTTTTGACTCTGAAAGGCTTCTCTCCGCTAGTGTACACAGCCCTGATCTCGTGGGGCGTTTTCCTCCCCCTGACCTCCGCAACCTCCTTTTCTGTTTTGCAGACGGCCGACTGCGTCTTGGACCTGGATTTATTCTCCAGCGTAATCCTTAATATCGATGCCAAAAGAGAGCCAGGTGAGAGCCCCCGCATCAGCAACAGTCGTCACAAAGCCGCCCGTGGCTGCAAAACTGACGCGGACGGGCACACGTCAAACTCCGGCT